>NW_027516398.1:0-21815 GCF_048772815.1 Callospermophilus lateralis | reverse complement strand
CTTTATTTTGTCAAGTTTCAAAGAGCTACTACAAACCATGTTGGATTTAGAGTTCCAAATTCTTCTATCTATATAGGAGAGAACAGAGTGAAACCTAAAAATAAAAACTGCTGCTGTAAACGAACGCTTCAAACTAGAAGAACAAAAATTGGTGAGCCAAGTGGGATTTGTGTACTTGTCATTACCACCACGTATCATCAAGTTTGGTTGAAAAAATATTTGCTGGTATTTCGGAAACTCATAATTTCTTGGAAGCTTGGCAAGTCTTTCAATGAAAGTGCTTTTCCACAGTCTCTGCTTAGGGCTACTTGAAGAGGAAACAAACAATAGAGACAAAATGAGAACTACTTTTTTTTGGTCAAGATTCAAGGAGCTACTACAATCCATCTTGGATTTAGAGTTCCAAATTCATCTATCTATATAGGAGAGAACAGAGAGAAACCTAAATATAAAAACTGCTACTGTAGACGAACGCTTCCACCTAGAAGAACAAAATTCGGTGAGCCAAGTGGGATTTGTGTCCTGATCATTACCACCAAGTATCATCAAGATTGGGTGAAAAAATATTTGCTGGTATTTCAGAAACTCGTTATTTCTTAGAAGCTTGGCAAACCCTCTCAATGAAAGTGCTTTTCCACAGTCTGTGCCTAGAGCTACTTGAAGAGGAAACGAACCATAGAGACAAAAAAGAGAACTCCTTTATTTTGTCAAGTTTCAGAGAGCTACTACAAACCATGTTGGATTTAGAGTTCCAAATTCATCTATCTATATAGGAGAGAACAGAGGGAAACCTAAATATAAAAACTGCTACTGTAGACGAACGCATCAACTAGAAGAACAAAATTCGGTGAGCCAAGTGGGATTTGTGTCCTGATCATTACCACCATGAATCATCAAGATTGGGTGAAAAAATATTTGCTGGTATTTCGGAAACTTGTTATTTCTTAGAAGCTTGGCAACCCCTCTCAATGAAAGTGCTTTTCCACAGTCTGTGCCTAGAGCTACTTGAAGAGGAAACAAACCATAGAGACAAAACGGAGAACTCCATTATTTTGTCATGTTTCAAAGAGCTACTACAAGCCATTGTGGATTTAGAGTTCCAAATTCATCTATCTATATAGGAGAGAACAGAGTGAAACCTAAATATAAAAACTGTTACTGTGGACGAATGTTTCAATCTAGAAGAACAAAATTCGGTGACCAAAGTGGGATTTGTGTACTGATCATTACCACCAAGTATCCTCATAATTGGGTGAAAAAATATTTGTTGGTATTTCGGAAACTCGTTAATTCTTAGAAGCTTGGCAACCCATCTCAATGAAAGTGATTTTGCACAGTCTGCGCCTAGGGCTAATTGAAGAGGAAACAAACCATAGAGACAAAATTGAGAACTACTTTATTTTGTCAACTTTCAAAAAGCTACTACAAACCATGTTGGATTTAGAGTTCCAAATTCATCTATCTATATAGGAGAGAACAGAGTGAAACCTAAAAATAAAAACTGCTGCTGTAATCGAACGCTTCAACCTAGAAGAACAAAAATTGGTGAGCAAACTGGGATTTGTGTACTTGTCATTACCACCACGTATCATCAACATTGGTTGAAAAAATATTTGCTGGTATTTCGGAAACTCGTAATTTCTTGGAAGCTTGGCAAACCCTTTCAATGAAAGTGCTTTTCCACAGTCTTTGCCTAGGGCTACTTGAAGAGGAAACAAACCATAGAGACAAAACTGAGAACTACTTTTTTTTGTCAAGTTTCAAAGAGGTACTCAAACCATGTTGGATTTAGAGTTCCAAATTCATCTATCTATTTAGGAGACAACAGAGGAAAAGCTAAATATAAAAACTGCTTCTGTAGACAAACGCTTCAACCTAGAATAACAAAATTCGGTGAGCCAAGTTGGATTTGTGTCCTGATCATTACCACCAAGTATCATCAAGATTGGGTGAAAAAGTATTTCCTGGTATTTCGGAAACTCGTTATTTCTTAGAAGCTTGGCAACCCCTCTCAATAAAGTGCTTTTCCACAGTCTGTGCCTAGAGCTACTTGAAGAGGAAACAAACCATATAGACAAAACGGAGAACTCCTTTATTTTGTCAAGTTTGAAAGAGCTACTACAAACCATGTTGGATTTAGAGTTCCAAATTCATCTATCTACATAGGAGAGAACCGAGGGAAACCTAAATATAAAAACTGCTCCTGTAGATGAACGCTTCAACCTAGAAGAACAAAATTTACTGAGCCAAGTGGGATTTGTGTACTGATCATTACCACCACGTGTCATCAAGATTGGGTGAAAATATATTTGCTGGTATTTCAGAAACTCGTTATTTCTTAGAAGCTTGGCAACCCCTCTCAATGAAAGTGCTTTTCCACAGTCTGTGCCTAGGGCTACTTGAAGAGGAAACAGACCATAGAGACAAAACTGAGAACTCCTTTATTTTGTCAAGTTTCAAAGAGCTACTACAAACCATGTTAGATTTAGAGTTCCAAATTCATCTATCTATATAGGAGAGAACAGAGGGAAACCTATATATAAAAACTGCCACTGTAGACGAATGTTTCAATCTAGAAGAACAAAATTCGGTGAGCCAAGTGGGATTTGTGTACTGATCATTACCACCAAGTATCATCAAGATTGGGTGAAAAAATATTTGCTGGTATTTCGGAAACTCGTTAATTCTTAGAAGCTTGGCAACCCATCTCAATGAAAGTGCTTTTCCACAGTCTGTGCCTAGGGCTAATTGAAGAGGAAACAAACCATAGAGACAAAATTGAGAACTACTTTATTTTTTCAAGTTTCAAAGAGCTCCTACAAACCATGTTGGATTTAGAGTTCCAAATTCATCTATCTATATAGGAGAGAACAGAGGAAAACATAAATATAAAAACTGCTACTGTAGACAAACTCTTCAACCTAGAGTAACAAAATTCGGTGAGCCAAGTAGGATTTGTGTGCTGATCATTACCACCAAGTATCATCCAGATCGGGTGAAAAAATAATTGCTGGTATTTCGGAAACTCGTAATTTCTTAGAAGCTTGGCAACCCCTGTCAATGAAAGTGCTTTTCCACATTCTGTGACTAGGGCTACTTTAAGAGAAAACAAACCATAGAGACAAAATTGAGAACTCCTTTATTTTATCAAGTTTCCAAGAGCTACTAAAAACCATGTTGGATTTAGAATTCCAAATTCATCTATCTATATTTTAGAGAACAGAGGGAAACCTAAATATAAAAACTGCTACTGTAGACGAACGCTTTAACCTAGAAAAACAAAATTTACTGAGCCAAGTGGGATTTGTGTACTGATCATTACCACCACTTATCATCAAGATTGGGTGAAAAAATATTTGCTGGTATTTCGGAAACTCGTTATTTCTTAGAAGCTTGGCAACCCTCTCAATGAAAGTGCTTTTCCACAGTCTGTGCCTAGGGCTACTTGAAGAAGAAACAAACCATAGAGAAAAAACTGAGAACTCCTTTATTTTGTCAAGTTTCATAGTGCTACTGGAAACCATGTTGGATTTAGAGTTCCAAATTCATCTATCTATATATGAGAGAACAGAGGGAAACCTAAATATAAAAACTGCTCCTGTAGACGAACGCTTAACTTAGAAGAACAAAATTTGGTGAGCCAAGTGGGATTTGTGTACTGATCATTACCACCAAGTATCATCAAGATTGGGTGAAAAAATATTTGCTGGTATTTCGGAAACTCGTTATTTCTTAGAAGCTTGGCAACCCCTCTCAATGAAAGTGCTTTTCCACAGTTTGTGCCTAGGGCTACTTGAAGAGGAAACAAACCATAGAGACAAAACTGAGAACTCCTTTATTTAGTGAAGTTTCAAAGAGGTACTACAAACCATGTTGGATTTAGAGTTCCAAATTCATCTATATATATAGGAGAGAACAGAGGGAAACCTAAATATAAAAATTGGTACTGTAGACAAACGCTTAACTTAGAAGAACAAAATTTGTTGAGTCACGTGGGATTTGTGTACTGATCATTACCACCAAGTATCATCAAGTTTGGGTGAAAAAATATTTGCTGGTATTTCGGAAACTCGTTATTTCTTAGAAGCTTGGCAACAACTCTCAATGAAAGTGCTTTTCCACAGTCTATGCCTAGGGCTACTTTAAGAGAAAACAAACCATAGAGACAAAACTGAGAACTCCTTTATTTTGTCAAGTTTCAAAGAGCTACTATAAACCATGTTGGAGTTAGAGTTCCAAATTCATCTATCTATATAGGAGAGAACAGAGGGAAACCTCAATATAAAAACTGCTACTGTAGACGAACGCTTCAACCTAGAAGAACAAAATTCGGTGAGCCAAGTGGGATTTGTGTACTGATCATTACAACCAAGTATCATCAAGTTTGGGTGAAAAAATTTTTGCTGGTATTTCGGAAACTCATTATTTCTTGGAAGCTTGGCAACCCCTCTCAATGAAAGTGCTTTTCCGCAGTCTATACCTAGGGCAACTTGAAGAGGTACAACCCTTAGAGACAAAACTGAGAACTACATTAGTTTCTCAAGTTTCAAAGAGCTACTACAAACCATGTTGGATTCAGAGTTCCAAATTCATCTATCTATATAGGAGAGAACAGAGGGAAACCTAAATACAAAAATTGCTACTGTAGACGAACGCTTCAACCTAGAAGAACAAAATTTGGTGAGCCAAGTGGGATTTGTGTACTGATCATTACCACCATGTATCATCAAGATTGGGTGAAAAAATATTTGCTGGTATTTCGGAAACTCGTAATTTCTTGGAAGCTTGGCAACCCCTTACACTGAAAGTGCTTTTCCACAGTCTGTGCATAGGGCTACATGAAGAGAAAACAAACCATAGAGACAAAACTGAGAAATACATTATTTTGTCAAGTTTCAAAGAGCTATTACAAACCATGTTGGATTTAGAGTTCCAAATTCATCTATCTATATGGGAGAGAACAGAGTGAAACCTAAATATAAAAACTGCTACTGTAAACGAACGCTTCAAACTAGAAGAACAAAATTAGTGAGCCAAGTGGAATTTGTGTACTTGTCATTACCACCACGTATCATCAAGATTGGGTGAAAAAATATTTGCTGGTATTTCGTAAACTCCTAATTTCTTGGAAGCTTGGCAACCCCTTTCAATGAAAGTGCTTTTCCACAGTCTCTGCTTAGGACTACTTGAAGAGGAAACAAATCATAGAGACAAAACTGAGAACTCGTTTATTTTGTCAAGTTTCAAAGAGCTACTACAAACCATGTTGTATTTAGAGTTCCAAATTCATCTATCTATATAGGAGAGAACAGAGGAAAACCTAAAAACAAAAACTACTACTGTAAACAAATGCTTCAACCTAGAAGAACAAAATTTGGTGAGTCAAGTGGGATTTCTGTATCGATCATTACCACCAAGTATCATCAAGATTGGGTGAAAAAATATTTGCTGGTATTTCGGAAACTCGTTATTTCTTGGAAGCTTGGCAACCCCTTTCAATGAAAGTGCTTTTCCACAGTCTGTGCCTACGGCTACTTGAAGAGGAAACAAACCATAGGGACAAAACAGACAAGTATTTTATTTTGTCAAGTTTCAAAGAGCTACTACAAACCATGTTTTATTTAGAGTTCCAAATTCATCTATCTATATAGGAGAGAACAGAGTGAAACCTAAATATAAAAAGTGCTCCTGTAGATGAACGCTTAACTTAGAAGAACAAATTTGGTGAGCCAAGTGGGATTTGAGTACTGATCATTACCACCAAGTAGCATCAAGATTGGGTGAAAAAATATTTGCTGGTATTTCGGATACTCGTTATTTCTTAGAAGCTTGGCAACCCCTCTCAATGAAAGTGCTTTTCCACAGTCTGTGCCTAGGGCTATTTGAAGAGGAAACAAACCATAGAGACCAAACTGAGAACTCCTTTATTTTGTCAAGTTTCAAAGAGCTTCTAAAAACCATGTTGGATTTAGAGTTCCAAATTCATCTAGCTATATAGGAAAGAACAGAGGGAAACCTAAAAATATAAACTGCTACTGTAAACAAACGCTTCAACCTAGAAGAACAAAATTTGGTGACTCAAGTGGGATTTGTGTACCAATCATTACCACCAAGTATCTTCAAGATTGGGTGAAAAAATATTTGCTGGTATTTCGGAAACTCGTTATTTCTTGGAAGCTTGGCAACCCCATTCAATGAAAGAGCTTTTCCAAAGTCTGTTCCTAGGGCTACTTGAAGAAGAAACAAACCATAGAGAGAAAACTGAGAACTCCTTTATTTTGTCATTTTTCAAAGAACTACTACAAACCATGTTGGATATACAGTTCCAAATTCATCTATCTACATAGGAGAGAACAGTGGAAAACCTAAAATTATAAACTGCTACTGTAAACGAACGCTTCAACCTAGAAAAACAAAATTTGGTGAATCAAGTGGGATTTGTGTACTGATCATTACCAATAAGTATCATCAAGATTCGGTGAAAAGATATTTGCTGATATTTCGGAAACTCATAATTTTTTGGAAGCTTGGCAACCCCTTTCAATGAAAGTGCTTTTCCACAGTCTCTGCTTAGGGCTACTGAATAGGAAACAAACCATAGAGACAAAACTGAGGACTACTTTTTTTGTCAAGTTTCAACGAGCTACTACAAACCATGTTGTATTTAGAGTTCCAAATTCATCTATCTATATAGGAGAGAACAGAGGGATGCCTAAATATAAAAACTGCTCCTGTAGACGAACGCTTAACTTAGAAGAACAAAATTTGGTGAGCCAAGTGGGATTTGTGTACTGATCATTACCACCAAGTATCATCAAGTTTGGGTGAAAAAATATTTGCTGGTATTTCGGAAACTCGTTATTTCTTAGAAGCTTGGCAACCCCTCTAAATGAAAGTGCTTATCCACAGTCTGTCCCTGGGGCTACTTGAAGAGGAAACAAACCATAGAGACAAAACAGAGAAGTACTTTATTTTGTCAAGTTTCAAAGAGCTACTACAAACCATGTTGGATTTAGAGTTCCAAATTCATCTATCTATATAGGAGAGAACAGAGTGAAACCTAAATATAAAAACTGCTCCTGTAGACGAACGCTTAACTTAGAAGAACAAAATTTGTTGAGTCAAGTGGGATTTGTGTACTGATCATTACCACCAAGTATCATCAAGATTGGGTGAAAAAATATTTGCTGGTATTTCGGAAACTCATTATTTCTTAGAAGCTTGGCAACAACTCTCAATGAAAGTGCTTTTCCACAGTCTCTGCTTAGGGCTACTTGAAGAGGAAACAAATCATAGGGATAAAACTGAAAACTCCTTTATATTGTCACGGTTCATAGAGCTACTACAAACCAGGTTGGATTTAGAGTTCCAAATTCATCTATCTATATAGGAGAGAACAGAGGGAACCCTAAATATAAAACCTGCTACTGTAAAGAACGCTTCAAACAAGAAGAACAAAATTTGGTGAGTCAAGTGGGAGTTGTGTACCGATCATTACCACCAAGTATCATCAAGATTGGCTGAAAAAATATTTGTGGGTATTTCGGAAACTCGTTATTTCTTAGAAGCTTGACAACCCCTTTCAATGAAAGTGGTTTTCCACTGTCTGTGCCTAGGGCTATTTGAAGAGGAAACAAACCATAGAGACAAAACTGAGAACTCCTTTATTTTGTCAAGTTTCAAAGAGCTACTACAAACCATGTTGGATTTAGAGTTCCAAATTCATCTATCTATATAGGAGAGAACAGAGGGAAACCTAAATATAAACACTGCTACTGTAGACGAACGCTGCAACCTAGAATAACAAAATTTGGTGAGCCAAGTGGGATTTGTGTCCTGATCATTCCCACCAAGTATCATCAAGATTGGGTGAAAAAATATTTGCTGGTATTTCGGAAACTCGTAATTTCTTAGAAGCTTGGCAACCCCTCTCAATGAAAATGCTTTTACACAGTCTGTGCCTAGGCCTACTTGAAGAAGAAACAAACCACAGAGACAAAACTGAGAACTCCTTTATTTTGTCAAGTTTCAAACAGCTACTACAAACCGTGTTGGATTTAGAGTTCCAAATTCATCTATCTATATAGGAGAGAACAGAGTGAAACCTAAATATAAAAATTGCTACTGTAGACAAACGCTTCAACCTAGAAGACAAAATTTGGTGAGACAAGTGGGATTTGTGTACTGATCATTACCACCAAGTATCATCAAGATTGGGTGAAAAAATATTTGCTGGTATTTCTGAAACTCGTTATTTCTTAGAAGTTTCGCAACCCCTCTCAATGAAAGTGCTTTTCCAGAGTCTGTGCCTAGGGCTATTTAAAGAGGAAAGAAACCATAGAGACAAAACTGAGAACTACTATGTTTTGTCAAGTTTCAAAGAGCTACTACAAACTATGTTGGATTTAGAGTTCCAAATTCATCTATCTATATAGGAGAGAACAGAGGGAAACCTAAATATCAAAACTGCTACTGTAGACGAACGCTTAAACCTAGAAGAACAAAATTTGGTGAGCTAAGTGGGATTTGTGTACTTGTCATTACCACCACGTATTATCAAGATTGGGTGAAAAAATATTTGCTGGTATTTCGGAAACTCGTAATTTCTTGGAAGCTTGGAAACCCCTTACAATGAAAGTGCTTTTCCACAGTCTGTGCATTGGGCTACTTGAAGAGAAATCAAACCATAGAGACAAAACTGAGAACTCCTTTATTTTGTCAAGTTTCAAAGAGCTATTACAAACCATGTTGGATTTAGCGTTCCAAATTCATGTATCTATATAGGAGAGAACAGATTGAAACCTAAATATAAAAACTGCTACTGTAGACGAACACTTAACTTAGAAGAACAAAATTTGGTGGGCCATGTGGGATTTGTGTACTGATCATTACCACCAAGTATCATCAAGATTGGGTGAAAAAATATTTGCTGGTTTTTCGGAAACTCGTAATTTCTTGGAAGTTTGGGAACCCCTTTCAATGAAAGTGCTTTTCCACAGTCTCTGCTTAGGGCTACTTGAAGAGGAAACAAGTCACAGAGACAAAACTGAGAACTCTTTATTTTGTCAAGTTTCAAAGAGCTACTACAAACCATGTTGGATTTAGAGTTCCAAATTCATCTATCTATATAGGAGAGAAGAGAGGGAAACCTAAAAATGAATACTGCTAATGTAGACGAACGCTTCAACCTAGAAGAACACAATTTGGTGAGCCAAGTGGGATTTGTGTACTGATCATTACCACCAAGTAGCATGAAGATTGGGTGAAAATATATTTGCTGGTTTTTCAAAAACTCGTTATTTCTTAGAAGCTTGGCAACCCCTCACAATGAAAGGGCTTTTCCACAGTCTGTGCCTAGGGCTACTTGAAGAGGATACAAACCATAGAGACAAAACTGAGAACTCCTTTATTTTGTCAAGTTTCAAAGAGCTACTACAAACCATGTTGTATTTAGAGTTCCAAATTCATCTATCTATATAGGAGAGAACAGAGGAAAACCTAAAAACATAAACTGCTACTCTAAGTGAATACTTCAAACTAGAAGAACAAAATTTGGTGAGTCAAGTGGGATTTCTGTACCGATCATTACCACCAAGTATCATCAAGATTGGGTGAGAAAATATTTGCTGGTATTTTGGAAACTCGTTAATTCTTGGAAGCTTGGCAACCTCTTTCAGTGAAAGTCGTTTTCCACAGTCTGTGACTACGGCTACTTGAAGAGGAAACAAACCAAAGAGACAAAACAGAGAAGTACTTTTTTTGGTCAAGTTTCAAAGAGCTACTACAAACCATGTTGGATTTAGAGTTCCAAATTCATCTATCTATATAGGAGAGAACAGAGTGAAACCTAAATATAAAAACTGCTCCTGTAGACGAACACTTAACTTAGAAGAACAAAATTTGGTGAGCCATGTGGGATTTGTGTACTGATCATTACCACCAAGTATCATCAAGTTTGGGTGAAAAAATATTTGCTGGTATTTCGGAAACTCGTTATTTCTTAAATGCTTGGCAACCCCTCTCAAATAAAGTGCTTTTCCACAGTCTGTGCCAAGGGCAAATTGAAGAGGAAACAAACCATAGAGACAAAACTGAGAACTCCTTTGTTTTGTGAAGTTTCAAAGAGCTACTACAAACCATGTTGGATTTAGAGTTCCAAATTCCTCTATCTATATAGGAGAGAACAGAGTGAAACCTAAATATCAAAACTGCTACTGTAGACGAACGCTTAAACATAGAACAAAATTTGGTGAGCCAAGTTTTAATTGTGTACTGATCATTACCACGAATTATCATCAAGATTGGGTAAAAAAATATTTGCTGGTATTTCGGAAACTCGTTATTTCTTAGAAGCTTGGCAACCCCTCTCAATGAAAGTGCTTTTCCACAGTGTGTGCCTAGGGCTACTTGAAGAAAATAAATCATAGAGACAAAACTTAGAACTCCTTTTTTTTGTCAAGTTTCAAAGAGCTACTACAAACCATGTTGGATTTAGATTTCCAAATTCATCTATCTATATAGGAGAGAACAGAGTGAAACCTAAAAATAAAAAATGCTCCTGTAAACGAAAGATTCGACCTAGAAGACCAAAATTTGGTGAGCCAAGGTCGCTTTGTGTACTTGTCATTACCACCAAGTATCATCAAGATTGGGTGAAAAAATATTTGCTGTTATTTCGGAAACTCGTTATTTCTTAGAAGCTTGGCAACCCCTCACAATGAAAGTGCTTTTCCACAGTCTGTGCCTAGGGCTACTTGAAGAGGTAACAAACCATAGAGACAAAACTGAGAACTCCTTTATTTTGTCAAGTTTCAAGGAGCTACTACAAACCATGTTGGATTCAGAGTTCCAAATTCATCTATCTATATAGGAGAGAACAGAGAGAAACCTAAATATAAAAACTCCTACTGTAGACGAACGCTTCAACATAGAAGAAGAAAGATTGGTGAGCCAAGTGGGATTTGTGTACTGATCATTACCACCAAGTATCATCAAGATTGGGTGAAAAAATATTTGCTGGTATTTCGGATACTCGTTATTTCTTAGAAGCTTGGCAAACGCTCTCAATGAAAGTGCTTTTCCACAGTCTGTGCATAGGTCTACTTGAAGAGGAAAGAAATCATAGAGACAAAACTGAGAACTACTTTTTTTTGTAAAGTTTCAAAGACCTACTACAAACCATGTTTTATTTAGAGTTCCAAATTCATCTATCTATATAGGAGAGAACAGAGGGAAACCTAAAAATAAAAACTGCTACTGTAAACGAACGCTTCAACCTAGAAGAACAAAATTTGGTGAGCCAAGTGGTATTTGTGCACTTATCAATACCGCCACGTATCATCAAGATTGGGTGAAAAAATATTTGCTGGTATTTTGGAAACACATAATCTCTTGGATGCTTGGCAACCCCTTTCTATGAAAGTGCTTTTCCACAGTCTCCGCTTAGGGCTACTTGAAGTGGAAACAAACCATACAGACAAACCGGAGAACTCTTTATTTTGTCAAGTTTCAAAGAGCTACTACAAACCATGTTGGATTTAGAGTTCCAAATTCATCTATCTATAGGAGAGAACAGAGTGAAACCTAAATATAAAAACTGCTACTGTAGACGAACGCTTAAACCTAGAAGAGGAAAATTTGGTGAGCCAAGAGGAGTTTGTGTACTGATCATTACCACCAAGTATCATCAAGATTGGGTGAAAAAATATTTCCTGGTATTTCGGAGACTGGTTATTTCTTAGAAGCTTGGCAACCCCTCTCAATATTAGTGCTTTTCCACAGTCTATGCCTAGGGCTACTTGAAGAGGAAACAAACCATAGAGAAAAAACTGAGAACTCCTTTATTTTGTCAAGTTTCAAAGAGCTTCTACAAACCATGTTGGATTTAGAGTTCCAAATTCATCTATCTATGTCGGAGAGAACAGAGGGAAACCTAAATATAAAAACTGCAACTGTAGACGAACGCTTCAACCTAGAAGAACAAAATTTGGTGATCCAAGTGGGATTTGTGTACTGATCATTAGCACCAAGTATCATCAAGATTGGGTGGAAAAATACTTGCTGGTATTTCGGAAACTCGTTATTTCTTATAAGCTTGGCAACAGCTCTCAATGAAAGTGCTTTTCCAGAGTCTGTGCCTAGGGCTACATGAAGAGGAAACAAACCATAAAGACAAAACTGAGAACTCCTTTATTTGGTCAAGTTTCAAAGAGCTCCTACAAACTATGTTGGATTTAGCGTTCCAGATTCATCTATCTATATAGAAGAGAACAGAGGGAATCCTAAATATAAAAACTGCTACTGTAGACGAACGCTTCAACCTAGAAGACCAAAAGTTGGTGAGCCAAGTGGGATTTGTGTACTGATCATTACCACCACGTATCATCAAGATTGGGTGAAAAATATTTGCTGGTATTTTGGAAACACGTAATTTCTTGGATGCTTGGCAACCCCTTTCAATGAAAGTGCTTTTCCACAGTCTCTGCCTAGGGCTACTTGAAGTGGAAACAAACCATAGAGACAAAACTGAGAACTCCTTTATTTTGTCAAGTTTCAAAGAGCTACTACAAACCATGTTGGATTTAGAGTTCCAAATTCATCTATCTATATAGGAGAGAACAGAGGGAAACCTAAATATAAAAACTCCTACTGTAGACGAACGCTTCAACATAGAAGAAGAAAGATTGGTGAGCCAAGTGGGATTTGTGTACTGATCATTACCACCAAGTATCATCAAGATTGGGTGAAAATATATTTGCTGGTATTTCGGAAACTCGTTATTTCTTGGAAGCTTGGCAACCCCTTTCAATGAAAGTGCTTTTCCAGAGTCTGTGCCTAGGGGTACTTAAAGAGGAAAAATACCATAGAGACAAAACTGAGAACTCCTTTATTTTGTCAAGTTTCAAAGAGCTACTACAAACCATGTTGGATTTAGAGTTCCAAATTCATCTATCTATATAGGAGAGAACAGAGTGAAACCTAAATATAAAAACTTCTAATGTAGACGAACGCTTAAACCTAGAAGAACAAAATTTGGTGAGCCAAGTGGAGTTTGTGTACTGATCATTACCACCAAGTATCATCAAGATTGGGTGAAAAAATATTTGCTGGTATTTCGGAAACTTGTTATTTCTTAGAAGCTTGGCAACCCCTCTCAATTAAAGTGCTTTTCAAAGTCTATGCCTAGGGCTACTTGAAGAGGAAACAAACCATTAAGACAAAACTGAGAACTCCTTTATTTTGTCAAGTTTCAAAGAGCTTCTACAAACCATGTTGGATTTAGAGTTCCAAATTCATCTATCTATATAGGAGAGAACAGAGTGAAACCTGAAAATAAAAACTGCTAGTGTAAACGAAGGCATCAAACTAGCAAAACAAAATTTGGTGAGCCAAGTGGGATTTGTGTACTTTTCCTTACCACCACGTATCATCACGATTGGGTGAAAAAATATTTGCTGGTATTTTGTAAACCCGTAATTTCTTGGATGCTTAGCAACCCCTTTCAATGAAAGTGCTTTCCACAGTCTGTGCCTAGGGCTACTTGAAGAGGAAACAAACCATAGAGACAAAACGGAGAACTCCTTTATTTTGTCAAGTTTCAAAGAGCTACTACAAACCATGTTGGATTTAGAGTTCCAAACTCATCTATCTATACAGAAGAGAACAGAGGGTAACCTAAATATAAAAACTGCTACTGTAGACGAATGCTTCAACCTAGAAGAACAAAACTTGGTGAGCCACGTGGGATTTGTGGACTGATTGTTACCACTATGTATCATCAAGATTGGGTGAAAAAATATTTGCTGGTATTTCGAAAACTCGTAATTTCTTAGAAGCTTGGCAACCCCTCTCAATGAAAGTGCTTTTACACAGTCTGTGCCTAGGGCTACTTGAAGAGGAAACAAACCAAAGAGACAAAACTGAGAACTCCTTTATTTTGTCAAGTTTCAAAGAGCTACTACAAACCATGTTGGATTTAGAGTTCCAAATTCATCTATCTATATAGGAGAGAACAGAGGGAAACCTAAATATAAAAACTGCTACTGTAGACGAACGCTTCAACCTAGAAGAACAAAATTTGGTGAGCCAAGTGGAATTTGTGTACTGATCAATAGCACCAAGAAACATTAAGATTGGGTGAAAAAATATTTGCTGGTATTTCGGAAACTCGTTATTTCTTCGAAGCTTGGCAACACCTCTCAATGAAAGTGCTTTTCCACAGTCTGTGCCTAGGGCTACTTGAAGAGGAAACAAACCGTAGAGAAAAAACTGAGAATTCCTTTATTCTGTCAATTTTCAAAGAGCTATTACAAACCATGTTGGATTTAGAGTTCAAATTCACCTATCTATATAGGAGAGAACAGATGGAAACCTAAATATAAAAACTGATGCTGTAGAAGAACGCATCAACCTAGAAGAATAATATTTGGTGAGTCAAGTGGGATTTGTGTACCGATCATTACCACCCAGTATCATCAAGATTGGGTGAAAAAAATTTGCTGGTATTTCAGAAACTCATTATTTCTTGGAAGCTTGGCAACCCCTTTCAATGAAAGTGCTTTTCCAGAGTCTATGCCTAGGGCTACTTAAAGAGGAAACAAACCATAGAGACAAAATGGAGAACTACTTTATTTTGTCAAGTTTCTAAGAGCTACTGCAAACCATGTTGTATTTAGAGTTCCAAGTTCATCTATGTATATAAGAGAGAACAGAGTGAAACCTACATATATAAACTGCTACTGTACACCAACAATTCAAACTAGAAGAACAAAATTTGGTGAGCCAAGTGAAATTTGTGTACTGTTCATTACCACAAGGTATCATAATGATTGGGTGAAAAGATATTTGCTGGTATTTTGGAAACAAGTAATTTCTTGGATGCTTGGCAACCCCTTTCAATGAAAGTGCTTTTCCACAGTCTCTGCCTAGGGCTACATGAAGAGGAAACAAACCATAGAGACAAAACTGAGAACTCCTTTATTTTGTCAAGTTTCAAAGAGCTACTACAAACCATGTTGGATTTAAAGTTCTAAATTCATCTATCTATATAGGAGAGAACAGAGGGAAACCTAAATATAAAAACTGCTACTGTAGTCGAACGCTTCAACCTAGAAGAACAAAATTTGGTTAGCCAAAAGGGATTTGTGTACTGATCACTAGCACCAAGTATCATCAAGATTGGGTGAAAAAATATTTGCTGGTATTTCGGAAACTTGTTATTTCTTAGAAGCTTGGCAACCCCTCTCAATGAAAGTGCTTTTCATAGTCTATGCCTAGGGCTACGTGAAGAGGAAACAAACCAAAGAGACAAAACTGAGAACTCCTTTATTTTGTCAAGTTTCAAAGAGCTACTACAAACCATGTTGGATTTAGAGTTCCAAATTCATCTATCTATATAGGAGAGAACAGAGGGAAACCTAAATATAAAAACTGCTACTGTAGACGAACGCTTCAACCTAGAAGAACAAAATGTGGTGAGCCAAGTGGGATTTGTGTACTGATCATTACCACCATGTATCATCAAGATTGGGTGAAAAAATACTTGCTGGTATTTCGGAAACTCGTAATTTCTTAGAAGCTTGGCAACACCTCTCAATGAAAGTGCTTTTCCACAGTCTGTGCCTAGTGCTACTTGAAGAGGAAACAAAGCATAGAGACAAAACTGAGAACTCCTTTATTTTGTTAAGTTTCAAAGAGCTGCTACAAACGATGTTGGATTTAGAGTTCGAAATTCATCTAACTATATAGGAGAGAACAGAGGGAAACCTAAATATAAAAACTGCTACTGTAGACGAACGCTTCAACCTAGAAGAACAAAATTTGGTGAGCCAAGTGAGATTTGTGTACTGATCATTACCACCAAGTATCATCAAGATTGGGTGAAAAAATATGCTGGTATTTCGGAAAATCGTAATTTCTTCGAAGCTTAGAAACACCACTCAATGAAAGTGGTTTTCCACAGTCTGTGCCTAGGCTACTTGAACTGGAAACAAACCATAGAGACAAAACTGAGCACTCCTTTATTTTGTCAAGTTTCAAAGAGCTACTACAAACCATGTTGGATTTAGAGTTCCAAATTATCTATCTATATAGGAGAGAACAGAGAGAAACCTAAATATAAAAACTGCTACTGTAGACGAACGCTTCAACCTAGAAGAACAAAATTTGGTTAGCCAAGTGGGATTTGTGTACTGATCATTACCACCAAGTATCATCAAGATTGGGTGAAAAAATACTTGCTGGTATTACGGTAACTCGTAATATCTTAGAAGCTTGGCAACCCCTCTCAATGAAAGTGCTTTTCCACAGTCTGCGCCTAGGGCTACTTGAAGAGGAAACAAACCATAGAGACAAAACTGAGAACTCCTTTATTTTGTCAAGTTGTAAAGAGCTACTACAAACCATGTTTGATTTAGAGTTCCAAATTCATCTATCTACATAGGAGAGAACAGAGGGAAACCTAAATATAAAAATTGCTACTGTAGACGAACGCTTCAACCTAGAAGAACAAAATTTGGTGAGCCAAGTGGGATTTGTGTACTGATCAATACCACCAAGTATCATCAAGATTGGGTGAAAAAATATGCTGGTATTTCGGAAAGTCTTAATTTCTTACAAGCTTGGCAACCCCTCTCAATGAAAGTGCTTTTCCACAGTCTGTGCCTAGGGCTACTTGAAGAGGAAACAAACCATAGAGACAAAACTGAGAACTCCTTTATTTTGTCACGTTTCAAAGAGTTACTACAAACCATGTTGGATTTAGAGTTCCAAATTCATCTATCTATATAGGAGAGAACAGAGGGAAACCTAAATATAAAAACTGCTACTGTAGACGAACGCTTCAACCTAGAAGAACAAAATTTGGTGAGGCCAGTGGGATTTGTGTACTGATCATTACCACCAAGTATCATCAAGATTGGGTGAAAAAATATTTGCTGGTATTTCGGAAACTCGTTATTTCTTAAAAGCTTGGCAACCCCTCTCAATGAAAGTGCTTTTCCACAGTCTGTGCCTAGGGCTACTTGAAGAGGAAACAAACCATAGAGAAAAAACTGAGAACTCCTTTATTTTGTCAAGTTTCAAAGAGCTACTACAAACCATGTTTTATTTAGAGTTCCAAATTCATCTATCTATATAGGAGAGAACAGAGGGAAACCTAAATATAAAAACTGCTACTGTAGACGAACACTTCAACCTAGAAGATCAAAATGTGGTGAGCCAAGTGGGATTTGTGTACTGATCATTACCACCAAGTATCATCAAGATTGGCTGAAAAAATATTTGCTGGTATTTCGGAAACTCGTAATTTCTTAGAAGCTTGGCAACCCCTCTCAATGAAAGGGCTTTTCCACAGTCTGTGCCTAGGGCTACTTGAAGAGGAAACAAACCATAGAGACAAAACTGAGAACTCCTTTATTTTGTCAAGTTTCAAAGAGCTACTACAACCATGTTGTATTTAGAGTTCCAAATTCATCTATCTATATAGGAGAGAACAGAGGAAAACCTAAAAACATAAACTGCTACTCTAAATGAATACTTCAAACTAGAAGAACAAAATTTGGTGAGTCAAGTGGGATTTCTGTACCGATCATTACCACCAAGTATCATCAAGATTGGGTGAGAAAATATTTGCTGGTATTTCGGAAACTCGTTAATTCTTGGAAGCTTGGCAACCTCTTTCAGTGAAAGTCGTTTTCCACAGTCTGTGCCTACGGCTACTTGAAGAGGAAACAAACCAAAGAGACAAAACAGAGAAGTACTTTTTTTGGTCAAGTTTCAAAGAGCTACTACAAACCATGTTGGATTTAGAGTTCCAAATTCATCTATCTATATAGGAGAGAACAGAGTGAAACCTAAATATAAAAACTGCTCTTGTAGACGAACACTTAACTAAGAAGAACAAAATTTGGTGAGCCATGTGGGATTTGTGTACTGATCATTACCACCAAGTATCATCAAGATTGGGTGAAAAAATATTTGCTGGTATTTCGGAAACTCGTTATTTCTTAAATGCTTGGCAACCCCTCTCAAATAAAGTGCTTTTCCACAGTCTGTGCCAAGGGCAAATTGAAGAGGAAACAAACCATAGAGACAAAACTGAGAACTCCTTTGTTTTGTGAAGTTTCAAAGAGCTACTACAAACCATGTTGGATTTAGAGTTCCAAATTCCTCTATCTATATAGGAGAGAACAGAGTGAAACCTAAATATCAAAACTGCTACTGTAGACGAACGCTTAAACATAGAACAAAATTTGGTGAGCCAAGTTTTAATTGTGTACTGATCATTACCACCAATTATCATCAAGATTGGGTAAAAAAATATTTGCTGGTATTTCGGAAACTCGTTATTTCTTAGAAGCTTGGCAAACTCTCTCAATGAAAGTGCTTTTCCACAGTGTGTGCCTAGGGCTACGTGAAGAAAATAAACCATAGAGACAAAACTTAGAACTCCTTTTTTTTGTCAAGTTTCAAAGAGCTACTACAAACCATGTTGGATTTAGATTTCCAAATTCATCTATCTATATAGGAGAGAACAGAGTGAAACCTAAAAATAAAAAATGCTCCTGTAAACGAAAGATTCGACCTAGAAGACCAAAATTTGGTGAGCCAAGGTCGCTTTGTGTACTTGTCATTACCACCAAGTATCATCAAGATTGGGTGAAAAAATATTTGCTGTTATTTCGGAAACTCGTTATTTCTTAGAAGCTTGGCAACCCCTCACAATGAAAGTGCTTTTCCACAGTCTGTGCCTAGGGCTACTTGAAGAGGTAACAAACCATAGAGACAAAACTGAGAACTCCTTTATTTTGTCAAGTTTCAAAGAGCTACTACAAACCATGTTGGATTCAGAGTTCCAAATTCATCTATCTATATAGGAGAGAACAGAGAGAAACCTAAATATAAAAACTCCTACTGTAGACGAACGCTTCAACATAGAAGAAGAAAGATTGGTGAGCCAAGTGGGATTTGTGTACTGATCATTACCACCAAGTATCATCAAGATTGGGTGAAAAAATATTTGCTGGTATTTCGGATACTCGTTATTTCTTAGAAGCTTGGCAAACGCTCTCAATGAAAGTGCTTTTCCACAGTCTGTGCATAAGTCTACTTGAAGAGGAAAGAAATCATAGAGACAAAACTGAGAACTACTTTTTATGTAAAGTTTCAAAGACCTACTACAAACCATGTTTTATTTAGAGTTCCAAATTCATCTATCTATATAGGAGAGAACAGAGTGAAACCTAAAAATAAAAACTGCTACTGTAAACGAACGCTTCAACCTAGAAGAACAAAATTTAGTGAGCCAAGTGGTATTTGTGCACTTATCAATACCGCCACGTATCATCAAGATTGGGTGAAAAAATATTTGCTGGTATTTTGGAAACACATAATTTCTTGGATGCTTGGCAACCCCTTTCTATGAAAGTGCTTTTCCACAGTCTCCGCTTAGGGCTACTTGAAGTGGAAACAAACCATACAGACAAACCGGAGAACTCTTTATTTTGTCAAGTTTCAAAGAGCTACTACAAACCATGTTGGATTTAGAGTTCCAAATTCATCTATCTATAGGAGAGAACAGAGTGAAACCTAAATATAAAAACTGCTACTGTAGACGAACGCTTAAACCTAGAAGAGCAAAATTTGGTGAGCCAAGAGGAGTTTGTGTACTGATCATTACCACCAAGTATCATCAAGATTGGGTGAAAAAATATTTCCTGGTATTTCGGAGACTGGTTATTTCTTAGAAGCTTGGCAACCCCTCTCAATATTAGTGCTTTTCCACAGTCTATGCCTAGGGCTACTTGAAGAGGAAACAAACCATAGAGAAAAAACTGAGAACTCCTTTATTTTGTCAAGTTTCAAAGAGCTTCTACAAACCATGTTGGATTTAGAGTTCCAAATTCATCTATCTATGTCGGAGAGAACAGAGGGAAACCTAAATATAAAAACTGCAACTGTAGACGAACGCTTCAACCTAGAAGAACAAAATTTGGTGATCCAAGTGGGATTTGTGTACTGATCATTAGCACCAAGTATCATCAAGATTGGGTGGAAAAATACTTGCTGGTATTTCGGAAACTCGTTATTTCTTATAAGCTTGGCAACAGCTCTCAATGAAAGTGCTTTCCCAGAGTCTGTGCCTAGGGCTACATGAAGAGGAAACAAACCATAAAGACAAAACTGAGAACTCCTTTATTTGGTCAAGTTTCAAAGAGCTCCTACAAACTATGTTGGATTTAGAGTTCCAGATTCATCTATCTATATAGAAGAGAACAGAGGGAATCCTAAATATAAAAACTGCTACTGTAGACGAACGCTTCAACCTAGAAGACCAAAAGTTGGTGAGCCAAGTGGGATTTGTGTACTGATCATTACCACCACGTATCATCAAGATTGGGTGAAAAATATTTGCTGGTATTTTGGAAACACGTAATTTCTTGGATGCTTGGCAACCCCTTTCAATGAAAGTGCTTTTCCACAGTCTCTGCCTAGGGCTACTTGAAGTGGAAACAAACCATAGAGACAAAACTGAGAACTCCTTTATTTTGTCAAGTTTCAAAGAGCTACTACAAACCATGTTGGATTTAGAGTTCCAAATTCATCTATCTATATAGGAGAGAACAGAGGGAAACCTAAATATAAAAACTGCTACTGTAGACGAACGCTTCAACCTAGAAGAACAAAATTTGGTGAGCCAAGTGGAATTTGTGTACTGATCAATAGCACCAAGAAACATTAAGATTGGGTGAAAAAATATTTGCTGGTATTTCGGAAACTCGTTATTTCTTCGAAGCTTGGCAACACCTCTCAATGAAAGTGCTTTTCCACAGTCTGTGCCTAGGGCTACTTGAAGAGGAAACAATCCGTAGAGAAAAAAACTGAGAACTCCTTTATTCTGTCAAGTTTCAAAGAGCTATTACAAACCATGTTGGATTTAGAGTTCAAATTCACCTATCTATATAGGAGAGAACAGATGGAAACCTAAATATAAAAACTGATACTGTAGAAGAACGCATCAACCTAGAAGAATAATATTTGGTGAGTCAAGTGGGATTTGTGTACCGATCATTACCACCCAGTATCATCAAGATTGGGTGAAAAAAATTTGCTGGTATTTCAGAAACTCATTATTTCTTGGAAGCTTGGCAACCCCTTTCAATGAAAGTGCTTTTCCAGAGTCTATGCCTAGGGCTACTTAAAGAGGAAACAAACCATAGAGACAAAATGGAGAACTACTTTATTTTGTCAAGTTTCTAAGAGCTACTGCAAACCATGTTGTATTTAGAGTTCCAAGTTCATCTATGTATATAAGAGAGAACAGAGTGAAACCTACATATATAAACTGCTACTGTACACCAACAATTCAAACTAGAAGAACAAAATTTGGTGAGCCAAGTGAAATTTGTGTACTGTTCATTACCACAAGGTATCATAATGATTGGGTGAAAAGATATTTGCTGGTATTTTGGAAACAAGTAATTTCTTGGATGCTTGGCAACCCCTTTCAATGAAAGTGCTTTTCCACAGTCTCTGCCTAGGGCTACTTGAAGAGGAAACAAACCATAGAGACAAAACTGAGAACTCCTTTATTTTGTCAAGTTTCAAAGAGCTACTACAAACCATGTTGGATTTAAAGTTCTAAATTCATCTATCTATATAGGAGAGAACAGAGGGAAACCTAAATATAAAAACTGCTACTGTAGTCGAACGCTTCAACCTAGAAGAACAAAATTTGGTTAGCAAAGAGGGATTTGTGTACTGATCATTAGCACCAAGTATCATCAAGATTGGGTGAAAAAATATTTGCTGGTATT
>NW_027516397.1:0-59908 GCF_048772815.1 Callospermophilus lateralis | reverse complement strand
GTACTTCAAGAGGAAACAAACCATAGAGAAAGAACTTAGAACTACTTCATTTGGTCATGTTTCAAGGAGCTAGCACAAACCGTGTTTGATTTAGAATTCCAAACACAGCTATCTATGTATGAGAAAACAGAGTGAAACCTAAATATTCAAAGTGTTACTGGAAACGAATGCTTCAACCTAGAAGAATTAAAATTTGGCAGCCAAGTGGGATTAGTGAACTGATCATTACCACCAAGTATCATCAAGATTTGGTGAAAAAATGTTTGCTGAGATTTCAGCAAACTTGTAGTTTTTTGGATGCTTGGCAACCCCTTTCAAACGAAAGTGTTTTTCGCCAGTCTCTGCATGGGGTACTTCAAGAGGAAACAAACCATAGATATAAATCTTAGAACTACTTCATTTGGTCAAGTTTCACGGAGCTAGCACAAACCGTGTTTGATTTAGAGTTTCAAACACATCTATCTATATAGCAGAAAACAGAGTGAAACCTAAAAATTCAAAGTGTTACTGGAAACGAACGCTTGAACCTAGAAGAGTGAAAGTTGGGCAGCCAAGTGAGATTAGTGAACTGATCATTACCACCAAGTATCATCAAGATTTGGTGAAAAAAGGTTTGCTGAGATTTCAGCAAACTAGTAGTTTTTTGGAAGCTTGGCAACCCCTTTCAAACGAAAGTTTTTTCGCCAGTCTCTGCATGGGGTACTTCAAGAGGAAACAAACCATAGAGATAGAACTTAGAACTACTTCATTTGGTCAAGTTTCAAGGAGCTAGCACAAACCGTGTTTGATTTAGAATTCCAAACACAGCTATCTATATAGCAGAAAACAGAGTGAAACCTAAAAATTCAAAGTGTTACTGGAAACGAACGCTTGAACCTAGAAGAGTGAAAGTTGGGCAGCCAAGTGGGATTAGTGAACTGATCATTACCACCAAGTATCATCAAGATTTGGTGAAAAAATGTTTGCTGAGATTTCATCAAACTAGTAGTTTTTTGGAAGCTTGGCAACCCCTTTCAAACGAAAGTGTTTTTCGCCAGTTTCTGCATGGGGTATTTCAAAAGGAAACAAACCATAGAGATAGAACTTAGAACTACTTCATTTGGTCAAGTTTCAAGGAGCTAGCACAAACCGTGTTTGATTTAGAATTCCAAACACAGCTATCTATGTATGAGAAAACAGAGTGAAACCTAAAAATTCAAACTGTTACTGGAAACGAATGCTTCAACCTAGAAGAATAAAAATTGGGCAGCCAAGTGGGATTAGTGAACTGATCATTACCACCAAGTATCATCAAGATTTGGTCAAAAAATGTTTGCTGAGATTTCAACAAACTAGTAGTTTTTTGGAAGCTTGGCAACCCCTTTCAAACGAAAGTGTTTTTCGCCAGTCTCTGCATGGGGTACTTCAAGAGGAAACAAACCATAGAGATAGAACTTAGGACTACTTCATTTTGTCAAGTTTCACAAAGCTAGCACAAACCGTGTTTGATTTAGAGTTTCAAACACATCTATCTATATAGCAGAAAACAGAGTGAAACCTAAAAATTCAAAGTGTTACTGGAAACGAACGCTTGAACCTAGAAGAGTGAAAGTTGGGCAGCCAAGTGAGATTAGTGAACTGATCATTACCACCAAGTATCATCAAGATTTGGTGAAAAAAGGTTTGCTGAGATTTCAGCAAACTAGTAGTTTTTTGGAAGCTTGGCAACCCCTTTCAAACGAAAGTTTTTTCGCCAGTCTCTGCATGGGGTACTTCAAGAGGAAACAAACCATGGAGATAGAACTTAGAACTACTTCATTTGGTCAAGTTTCAAGGAGCTAGCACAAACCGTGTTTGATTTAGAATTCCAAACACAGCTATCTATATAGCAGAAAACAGAGTGAAACCTAAAAATTCAAAGTGTTACTGGAAACGAACGCTTGAACCTAGAAGAGTGAAAGTTGGGCAGCCAAGTGGGATTAGTGAACTGATCATTACCACCAAGTATCATCAAGATTTGGTGAAAAAATGTTTGCTGAGATTTCATCAAACTAGTAGTTTTTTGGAAGCTTGGCAACCCCTTTCAAACGAAAATGTTTTTCGCCAGTCTCCGCATGGGGTACTTCAAGAGGAAACAAACCATAGAGATAGAACTTAGAACTACTTCATTTGGTCATTTTTCAAGGAGCTAGCACAAACCGTGTTTGATTTAGAATTCCAAACACAGCTATCTATGTATGAGAAAACAGAGTGAAACCTAAAAATTCAAACTGTTAGTGGAAACGAATGCTTCAACCTAGAAGAATAAAAATTGGGCAGCCAAGTGGGATTAGTGAACTGATCATTACCACCAAGTATCATCAAGATTTGTTGAAAAAAGGTTTGCTTAGATTTCAGCAAACTAGTAGTTTTTTGGAAGCTTGGCAACCCCTTTCAAACGAAAGTGTTTTTCGCCAGTCTCTGCATGGGGTACTTCAAGAGGAAACAAACCATAGATATAAATCTTAGAACTACTTCATTTGGTCAAATTTCAAGGAGCTAGCACAAACCGTGTTTGATTTAGAGTTTCAAACACATCTATCTATATAGCAGAAAACAGAGTGAAACCTAAAAATTCAAAGTGTTACTGGAAACGAATGCTTCAACCTAGAAGAATAAAAATTGGGTATCCAAGTGGGATTAGTGAACTGATCATTACCACCAAGTATCATTAAGATTTGGTGAAAAAAGTTTTGCTGAGATTTCAGCAAACTAGTAGTTTTTTGGAAGCGTGGCAACCCCTTTCAAACGAAAGTGTTTTTCGCCAGTCTCTGCATGGGGTACTTCAAGAGGAAACAAACCATAGAGATAGAACTTAGAACTACTTCATTTGGTCAAGATTCAAGGAGCTAGCACAAACCATGTTTGATTTAGAATTCCAAACACAGCTATCTATGTAGGAGAAAACAGAGTGATACCTAAAAATTCAAACTGTTACTAGAAACGAATGCTTCAACCTAGAAGAATAAAAATTGGGCAGCCAAGTGGGATTAGTGAACTGATCATTACCACCAAGTATCATCAAGATTTGGTGAAAACAGGTTTGCTGAGATTTCAGCAAACTAGTAGTTTTTTGGAAGCTTGGCAACCCCTTTCAAACGAAAGTGTTTTTCGCCAGTCTCTGCATGGGGTACTTCAATAGGAAACAAACCATAGAGATAGAACTTAGGACTACTTCATTTTGTCAAGTTTCACGGAGCTAGCACAAACCGTGTTTGATTTAGAGTTTCAAACACATCTATCTATATAGCAGAAAACAGAGTGAAACCTAAAAATTCAAAGGGTTACTGGAAACGAACGCTTGAACCTAGAAGAGTGAAAGTTGGGCAGCCAAGTGAGATTAGTGAACTGATCATTACCACCAAGTATCATCAAGATTTGGTGAAAAAATGTTTGCTGAGATTTCAGCAAACTAGTAGTTTTTTGGAAGCTTGTCAACCCCTTTCAAACGAAAGTGTTTTTCGCCAGTCTCTGCATGGGGTACTTCAAGAGGAAACAAACCATAGAGATAGAACTTAGAACTACTTCATTTGGTCAAGTTTCAAGGAGCTAGCACAAACCGTGTTTGATTTAGAGTTTCAAACACATCTATCTATATAGCAGAAAACAGAGTGAAACCTAAAAATTCAAAGTGTTACAGGAAACGAACGCTTGAACCTAGAAGAGTGAAAGTTGGGCAGCCAAGTGAGATTAGTGAAGTGATCATTACCACCAAGTATCATCAAGATTTGGTGAAAAAAGTTTTGCTGAGATTTCAGCAAACTAGTATTTTTTTTGGAAGCTTGGCAACCCCTTTCAAACGAAAGTGTTTTTCGCCAGTCTCTGCATGGGGTACTTCAATAGGAAACAAACCATAGAGATAGAACTTAGAACTACTTCATTTGGTCAAGTTTCACAGAGCTAGCACAAACCGTGTTTGATTTAGAGTTTCAAACACATCTATCTATATAGCAGAAAACAGAGTGAAACCTAAAAATTCAAAGTGTTACTGGAAACGAACGCTTGAACCTAGAAGAGTGAAAGTTGGGCAGGAAAGTGGGATTAGTGAACTGATCATTACCACCAAGTATCATCAAGATTTGGTGAAAAAATGTTTGCTGAGATTTCAGCAAACTAGTAGTTTTTTGGAAGCTTGGCAACCCCTTTCAAACGAAAGTGTTTTTCGCCAGTTTCTGCATGGGGTATTTCAAGAGGAAACAAACCATAGAGATAGAACTTAGAACTACTTCATTTGGTCAAGTTTCAAAAAGCTAGCACAAACCGTGTTTGATTTAGAATTCCAAACACAGCTATCTATGTATGAGAAAACAGAGTGAAACCTAAAAATTCAAACTGTTACTGGAAACGAATGCTTCAACCTAGAAGAATAAAAATTGGGCAGCCAAGTGGGATTAGTGAACTGATCATTACCACCAAGTATCATCAAGATTTGGTGAAAAAATGTTTGCTGAGATTTCAACAAACTAGTAGTTTTTTGGAAGCTTGGCAACCCCTTTCAAACGAAAGTGTTTTTCGCCAGTCTCTGCATGGGGTACTTCAAGAGGAAACAAACCATAGAGATAGAACTTAGAACTACATCATTTGGTCAAATTTCAAGGAGCTAGCACAAACCGTGTTTGATTTAGAGTTTCAAACACATCTATCTATATAGCAGAAAACAGAGTGAAACCTAAAAATTCAAAGTGTTACTGGAAACGAATGCTTCAACCTAGAAGAATAAAAATTGGGTAGCCAAGTGGGATTAGTGAACTGATCATTACCACCAAGTATAATTAAGATTTGGTGAAAAAACTTTTGCTGAGATTTCAGCAAACTAGTAGTTTTTTGGAAGCTTGGCCACCCCTTTCAAACGAAAGTGTTTTTCGCCAGTCTCTGCATGGTGTACTTCAAGAGGAAACAAACCATAGAGATGGAACATAGAACTACTTCATTTGGTCAAGTTTCAAGGAGCTAGCACAAACCGTGTTTGATTTAGAGTTTCAAACACATCTATCTATATAGCAGAAAACAGAGTGAAACCTAAAAATTCAAAGTGTTACTGGAAACGAACGCTTGAACCTAGAAGAGTGAAAGTTGGGCAGCCAAGTGGGATTAGTGAACTGATCATTACCACCAAGTATCATCAAGTTTTGGTGAAAAAATGTTTGCTGAGATTTCAGCAAACTAGTAGTTTTTTGGAAGCTTGGCAACCCCTTTCAAACGAAAGTGTTTTCGCCAGTCTCTGCATGGGGTACTTCAAGAGGAAACAAACCATAGAGATAGAACTCAGAACTACTTCATTTGGTCAAGTTTCAAGGAGCTAGCACAAACCATGTTTGATTTAGAATTCCAAACACAGCTATCTATGTAGGAGAAAACAGAGTGAAACCTAAAAATTCAAACTGTTACTGGAAACGAATGCTTCAACCTATAAGAATAAAAATTGGGCAGCCAAGTGGGATTAGTGAACTGATCATTACCACCAAGTATCATCAAGATTTGGTGAAAAAATGTTTGCTGTGATTTCAGCAAACTAGTAGTTTTTTGGAGCTTGGCAACCCCTTTCAAACGAAAGTGTTTTTCGCCAGTCTCTGCATGGGGTACTTCAAGAGGAAACAAACCATAGAGATAGAACTTAGGACTACTTCATTTTGTCATGTTTCACAAAGCTAGCACAAACCGTGTTTGATTTAGAGTTTCAAACACATCTATCTATATAGCAGAAAACAGAGTGAAACCTAAAAATTCAAAGTGTTACTGGAAACGAACGCTTGAACCTAGAAGAGTGAAAGTTGGGCAGCCAAGTGAGATTAGTGAACTGATCATTACCACCAAGTATCATCAAGATTTGGTGAAAAAAGATTTGCTGAGATTTCAGCAAACTAGTAGTTTTTTGGAAGGTTGGCAACCCCTTTCAAACGAAAGTTTTTTCGCCAGTCTCTGCATGGGGTACTTCAAGAGGAAAGAAACCATAGAGATAGAACTTAGAACTACTTCATTTGGTCAAGTTTCAAGGAGCTAGCACAAACCGTGTTTGATTTAGAATTCCAAACACAGCTATCTATATAGCAGAAAACAGAGTGAAACCTAAAAATTCAAAGTGTTACTGGAAACGAACGCTTGAACCTAGAAGAGTGAAAGTTGGGCAGCCAAGTGGGATTAGTGAACTGATCATTACCACCAAGTATCATCAAGATTTGGTGAAAAAATGTTTGCTGAGATTTCATCAAACTAGTAGTTTTTTGGAAGCTTGGCAACCCCTTTCAAACGAAAATGTTTTTCGCCAGTCTCTGCATGGGGTACTTCAAGAGGAAACAAACCATAGAGAAAGAACTTAGAACTACTTCATTTGGTCATGTTTCAAGGAGCTAGCACAAACCGTGTTTGATTTAGAATTCCAAACACAGCTATCTATGTATGAGAAAACAGAGTGAAACCTAAATATTCAAAGTGTTACTGGAAACGAATGCTTCAACCTAGAAGAATTAAAATTGGGCAGCCAAGTGGGATTACTGAACTGATCATTACCACCAAGTATCATCAAGATTTGGTGAAAAAATGTTTGCTGAGATTTCAGCAAACTTGTAGTTTTTTGGAAGCTTGGCAACCCCTTTCAAACGAAAGTGTTTTTCGCCAGTCTCTGCATGGGGTACTTCAAGAGGAAACAAACCATAGATATAAATCTTAGAACTACTTCATTTGGTCAAGTTTCACGGAGCTAGCACAAACCGTGTTTGATTTAGAGTTTCAAACACATCTATCTATATAGCAGAAAACAGAGTGAAACCTAAAAATTCAAACTGTTACTGGAAACGAACGCTTGAACCTAGAAGAGTGAAAGTTGGGCAGCCAAGTGGGATTAGTGAACTGATCATTACCACCAAGTATCATCAAGATTTGGTGAAAAAATGTTTGCTGAGATTTCAGCAAACTAGTAGTTTTTTGGAAGCTTGGCAACCCCTTTCAAACGAAAGTGTTTTTCGCCAGTTTCTGCATGGGGTATTTCAAAAGGAAACAAACCATAGAGATAGAACTTAGAACTACTTCATTTGGTCAAGTTTCAAGGAGCTAGCACAAACCGTGTTTGATTTAGAATTCCAAACACAGCTATCTATGTATGAGAAAACAGAGTGAAACCTAAAAATTCAAACTGTTACTGGAAACGAATGCTTCAACCTAGAAGAATAAAAATTGGGCAGCCAAGTCGGATTAGTGAACTGATCATTACCACCAAGTATCATCAAGATTTGGTGAAAAAATGTTTGCTGAGATTTCAACAAACTAGTAGATTTTTGGAAGCTTGGCAACCCCTTTCAAACGAAAGTGTTTTTCGCCAGTCTCTGCATGGGGTACTTCAAGAGGAAACAAACCATAGAGATAGAACTTAGGACTACTTCATTTTGTCAAGTTTCACAAAGCTAGCACAAACCGTGTTTGATTTAGAGTTTCAAACACATCTATCTATATAGCAGAAAACAGAGTGAAACCTAAAAATTCAAAGTGTTACTGGAAACGAATGCTTCAACCTAGAAGAATAAAAATTGGGTATCCAAGTGGGATTAGTGAACTGATCGTTACCACCAAGTATCATTAAGATTTGGTGAAAAAAGTTTTGCTGAGATTTAAGCAAACTAGTAGTTTTTTGGAAGCTTGGCCACCCCTTTCAAACGAAAGTGTTTTTCGCCAGTCTCTGCATGGTGTACTTCAAGAGGAAACAAACCATAGAGATGGAACATAGAACTACTTCATTTGGTCAAGTTTCAAGGAGCTAGCACAAACCGTGTTTGATTTAGAGTTTCAAACACATCTATCTATATAGCAGAAAACAGAGTGAAACCTAAAAATTCAAAGTGTTACTGGAAACGAATGCTTGAACCTAGAAGAGTGAAAGTTGGGCAGCCAAGTGAGATTAGTGAACTGATCATTACCACCAAGTATCATCAATATTTGGTGAAAAAAGGTTTGCTGAGATTTCAGCAAACTAGTAGTTTTTTGGAAGCTTGGCAACCCCTTTCAAACGAAAGTGTTTTTCGCCAGTCTCTGCATGGGATACTTCAAGAAAAAACAAACCATAGAGATAGAACTTAGAACTACTTCATTTGGTCAAGTTTCAAGGAGCTAGCAGAAACCGTGTTTGATTTAGAGTTTCAAACACATCTATCTATATAGCAGAAAACAGAGTGAAACCTAAAAATTCCAAGTGTTACTGGAAACGAACGCTTGAACCTAGAAGAGTGAAAGTTGGGCAGCCAAGTGGGATTAGTGAACTGATCATTACCACCAAGTATCATCAAGATTTGGTGAAAAAATGTTTGCTGAGGTTTCAGCAAACTAATAGTTTTTTGGAAGCTTGGCAACCCCTTTCAAACGAAAGTGTTTTTCGCCAGTCTCTGCATGGGGTACTTCAAGAGGAAACAAACCATAGATATAAATCTTAGAACTACTTCATTTCAAGGAGCTAGCACAAACCGTGTTTGATTTAGAGTTTCAAACACATCTATCTATATAGCAGAAAACAGAGTGAAACCTAAAAATTCAAAGTGTTACTGGAAACGAATGCTTCAACCTAGAAGAATAAAAATTGGGTAGCCAAGTGGGATTAGTGAACTGATCATTACCACCAAGTATCATTAAGATTTGGTGAAAAAATTTTGCTGAGATTTCAGCAAACTAGTAGTTTTTTGGAAGCTTGGCAACCCCTTTCAAACGAAAGTGTTTTTCGCCAGTCTCTGCATGGGGCACTTCAAGAGGAAACAAACCATAGAGATAGAACTTGGAACTACTTCATTTGGTCAAGTTTCAAGGAGCTAGCACAAACCGTGTTTGATTTAGAGTTTCAAACACATCTATCTAAATAGCAGAAAACAGAGTGAAACCTAAAAATTCAAAGTGTTACTGGAAACGAACGCTTGAACCTAGAAGAGTGAAAGTTGGGCAGCCAAGTGAGATTAGTGAACTGATCATTACCACCAAGTATCATCAAGAAAGGTGAAAAAAGGTTTGCTGAGATTTCAGCAAACTAGTAGTTTTTTGGAAGCTTGGCAACCCCTTTCAAACGAAAGTGTTTTTCGCCAGTCTCTGCATGGGGTACTTAAAGAGGAAACAAACCATAGAGATAGAACTTAGAACTACTTCATTTGGTCAAGTTTCAAAAAGCTAGCACAAACCGTGTTTGATTTAGAATTCCAAACACAGCTATCTATATAGCAGAAAACAGAGTGAAACCTAAAAATTCAAAGTGTTACTGGAAACGAACGCTTGAACCTAGAAGAGTGAATGTTGGGCAGCCAAGTGAGATTAGTGAACTGATCATTACCACCAAGTATCATCAAGATTTGGTGAAAAAATGTTTCCTGAGATGTCAGCAAACTAGTAGTTTTTTGGAAGCTTGGCAACCCCTTTCAAACGAAAGTGTTTTTCGCCAGTCTCTGCATGGGGTACTTCAAGAGGAAACAAACCATAGAGATAGAACTTAGAACTACTTCATTTGGTCAAGTTTCAAGGAGCTAGCACAAACCATGTTTGATTTAGAATTCCAAACACAGCTATCTATGTAGGAGAAAACAGAGTGAAACCTAAAAATTCAAAGTGTTACTGGAAACGAATGCTTCAACCTAGAAGAATAAAAATTGGGTAGCCAAGTGGGATTAGTGAACTGATCATTACCACCAAGTATCATCAAGATTTGGTGAAAACAGGTTTGCTGAGATTTCAGCAAACTAGTAGTTTTTTGGAAGCTTGGCAACCCCTTTCAAACGAAAGTGTTTTTCGCCAGTCTCTGCATGGGGTACTTCAAGAGGAAAAAACCATAGAGATAGAACTTAGAACTACTTCATTTGGTCAAGTTTCAAGGAGCTAGCACAAACCGTGTTTGATTTAGAATTCCAAACACAGCTATCAATATAGCAGAAAACAGAGTGAAACCTAAAAATTCAAAGTGTTACTGGAAACGAACGCTTGAACCTAGAAGAGTGAAAGTTGGGCAGCCAAGTGAGATTAGTGAACTGATCATTACCACCAAGTATCATCAAGATTTGGTGAAAAAATGTTTCCTGAGATGTCAGCAAACTAGTAGTTTTTTGGAAGCTTGGCAACCCCTTTCAAACGAAAGTGTTTTTCGCCAGTCTCTGCATGGGGTATTTCAAGAGGAAACAAACCATAGAGATAGAACTTAGAACTACTTCATTTGGTCAAGTTTCACGGAGCTAGCACAAACCGTGTTTGATTTAGAATTCCAAACACATCTATCTATGTAGGAGAAAACAGAGTGAAACCTAAAAATTCAAACTGATACTGGAAACGAATGATTCAACCTAGAAGAATAAAAATTGGGTAGCCAAGTGGGATTACTGAACTGATCATTACCACCAAGTATCATCAAGATTTGTTGAAAAAAGGTTTGCTGAGATTTCAGCAAACTAGTAGTTTTTTGGAAGCTTGGCAACCCCTTTCAAACGAAAGTGTTTATCGCCAGTCTCTGCATGGGGTACTTCAAGAGGAAACAAACCATAGAGATAGAACTTAGAACTTCTTCATTTGGTCAAGTTTCACGGAGCTAGCACAAACCGTGTTTGATTTAGAGTTTCAAACACTTCTATCTATATAGCAGAAAACAGAGTGAAACCTAAAAATTCAAAGTGTTACTGGAAACGAACGCTTGAACCTAGAAGAGTGAAAGTTGGGCAGCCAAGTGGGATTAGTGAACTGATCATTACCACCAAGTATCATCAAGATTTGGTGAAAAAATATTTCCTGAGATGTCAGCAAACTAGTAGTTTTTTGGAAGCTTGGCAACCCCTTTCAAACGAAAGTGTTTTTCGCCAGTCTCTGCATGGGGTACTTCAAGAAGAAACAAACCATAGAGATAGAACTTAGAACTACTTCATTTGGTCAAGTTTCAAGGAGCTAGCAAAAACCGTGTTTGATTTAGAATTCCAAACACAGCTATCTATGTATGAGAAAACAGAGTGAATCCTAAAAATTCAAACTGTTACTGTAAACGAATGCTTCAACCTAAAAGAATAAAAATTGGGTATCCAAGTGGGATTAGTGAACTGATCGTTACCACCAAGTATCATCAAGATTTGTTGAAAAAATGTTTGCTGAGATTTCAGCAAAGTAGTAGTTTTTTGGAAGCTTGGCAACCCCTTTGAAACGATAGTGTTTTTCGCCAGTCTCTGCATGGGGTACTTCAAGAGGAAACAAACCATAGAGATAGAACTTAGAACTACTTCATTTGGTCAAGTTTCAAGGAGCTAGCACAAACCGTGTTTGATTTAGAGTTTCAAACACATCTATCTATATAGCAGAAAACAGAGTGAAACCTAAAAATTCAAAGTGTTACTGGAAACGAACGCTTGAACCTTGAAGAGTGAAAGTTGGGCAGCCAAGTGGGCTTAGTGAACTGATCATTACCACCAAGTATCATCAAGATTTGGTGAAAAAATGTTTGCTGAGATTTCAGCAAACTAGTAGTTTTTTGGAAGCTTGGCAACCCCTTTCAAACGAAAGTGTTTTTCTCCAGTCTCTGCATGGGATACTTCAAGAAAAAACAAACCATAGAGATAGAACTTAGAACTACTTCATTTGGTCAAGTTTCAAGGAGCTAGCAGAAACCGTGTTTGATTTAGAGTTTCAAACACATCTATCTATATAGCAGAAAACAGAGTGAAACCTAAAAATTCCAAGTGTTACTGGAAACGAACGCTTGAACCTAGAAGAGTGAAAGTTGGGCAGCCAAGTGGGATTAGTGAACTGATCATTACCACCAAGTATCATCAAGATTTGGTGAAAAAATGTTTGCTGAGGTTTCAGCAAACTAATAGTTTTTTGGAAGCTTGGCAACCCCTTTCAAACGAAAGTGTTTTTCGCCAGTCTCTGCATGGGGTACTTCAAGAGGAAACAAACCATAGATATAAATCTTAGAACTACTTCATTTCAAGGAGCTAGCACAAACCGTGTTTGATTTAGAGTTTCAAACACATCTATCTATATAGCAGAAAACAGAGTGAAACCTAAAAATTCAAAGTGTTACTGGAAACGAATGCTTCAACCTAGAAGAATAAAAATTGGGTAGCCAAGTGGGATTAGTGAACTGATCATTACCACCAAGTATCATTAAGATTTGGTGAAAAAATTTTGCTGAGATTTCAGCAAACTAGTAGTTTTTTGGAAGCTTGGCAACCCCTTTCAAACGAAAGTGTTTTTCGCCAGTCTCTGCATGGGGCACTTCAAGAGGAAACAAACCTTAGAGATAGAACTTGGAACTACTTCATTTGGTCAAGTTTCAAGGAGCTAGCACAAACCGTGTTTGATTTAGAGTTTCAAACACATCTATCTAAATAGCAGAAAACAGAGTGAAACCTAAAAATTCAAAGTGTTACTGGAAACGAACGCTTGAACCTAGAAGAGTGAAAGTTGGGCAGCCAAGTGAGATTAGTGAACTGATCATTACCACCAAGTATCATCAAGAAAGGTGAAAAAAGGTTTGCTGAGATTTCAGCAAACTAGTAGTTTTTTGGAAGCTTGGCAACCCCTTTCAAACGAAAGTGTTTTTCGCCAGTCTCTGCATGGGGTACTTAAAGAGGAAACAAACCATAGAGATAGAACTTAGAACTACTTCATTTGGTCAAGTTTCAAAAAGCTAGCACAAACCGTGTTTGATTTAGAATTCCAAACACAGCTATCTATATAGCAGAAAACAGAGTGAAACCTAAAAATTCAAAGTGTTACTGGAAACGAACGCTTGAACCTAGAAGAGTGAAAGTTGGGCAGCCAAGTGAGATTAGTGAACTGATCATTACCACCAAGTATCATCAAGATTTGGTGAAAAAATGTTTCCTGAGATGTCAGCAAACTAGTAGTTTTTTGGAAGCTTGGCAACCCCTTTCAAACGAAAGTGTTTTTCGCCAGTCTCTGCATGGGGTACTTCAAGAGGAAACAAACCATAGAGATAGAACTTAGAACTACTTCATTTGGTCAAGTTTCAAGGAGCTAGCACAAACCATGTTTGATTTAGAATTCCAAACACAGCTATCTATGTAGGAGAAAACAGAGTGAAACCTAAAAATTCAAAGTGTTACTGGAAACGAATGCTTCAACCTAGAAGAATAAAAATTTTGTAGCCAAGTGGGATTAGTGAACTGATCATTACCACCAAGTATCATCAAGATTTGGTGAAAACAGGTTTGCTGAGATTTCAGCAAACTAGTAGTTTTTTGGAAGCTTGGCAACCCCTTTCAAACGAAAGTGTTTTTCGCCAGTCTCTGCATGGGGTACTTCAAGAGGAAAAAACCATAGAGATAGAACTTAGAACTACTTCATTTGGTCAAGTTTCAAGGAGCTAGCACAAACCGTGTTTGATTTAGAATTCCAAACACAGCTATCAATATAGCAGAAAACAGAGTGAAACCTAAAAATTCAAAGTGTTACTGGAAACGAACGCTTGAACCTAGAAGAGTGAAAGTTGGGCAGCCAAGTGAGATTAGTGAACTGATCATTACCACCAAGTATCATCAAGATTTGGTGAAAAAATGTTTCCTGAGATGTCAGCAAACTAGTAGTTTTTTGGAAGCTTGGCAACCCCTTTCAAACGAAAGTGTTTTTCGCCAGTCTCTGCATGGGGTATTTCAAGAGGAAACAAACCATAGAGATAGAACTTAGAACTACTTCATTTGGTCAAGTTTCACGGAGCTAGCACAAACCGTGTTTGATTTAGAATTCCAAACACAGCTATCTATGTATGAGAAAACAGAGTGAAACCTAAAAATTCAAACTTTTACTGGAAACGAATGCTTCAACCTAGAAGAATAAAAATTGGGCAGCCAAGTGGGATTAGTGAACTGATCATTACCACCAAGTATCATCAAGATTTGGTGAAAAAATGTTTGCTGAGATTTCAGCAAACTAAGAGTTTTTTGGAAGCTTGGCAACCCCTTTCAAACGAAAGTGTTTTTCGCCAGTCTCTGCATGGGGTACTTCAAGCGGAAACAAACCATAGATATAAATCTTAGAACTACTTCATTTGGTCAAATTTCAAGGAGCTAGCACAAACCGTGTTTGATTTAGAGTTTCAAACACATCTATCTATATAGCAGAAAACAGAGTGAAACCTAAAAATTCAAAGTGGTACTGGAAACGAATGCTTCAACCTAGAAGAATAAAAATTTTGTAGCCAAGTGGGATTAGTGAACTGATCATTACCACCAAGTATCATTAAGATTTGGTGAAAAAATTTTGCTGAGATTTCAGCAAACTAGTAGTTTTTTGGAAGCTTGGCCACCCCTTTCAAACGAAAGTGTTTTTCTCCAGTCTCTGCATGGTGTACTTCAAGAGGAAACAAACCATAGAGATGGAACATAGAACTACTTCATTTGGTAAAGTTTCAAGGAGCTAGCACAAACCGTGTTTGATTTAGAGTTTCAAACACATCTATCTATATAGCAGAAAACAGAGTGAAACCTAAAAATTCAAAGTGTTACTGGAAACGAACGCTTGAACTAGAAGAGTAAAAATTGGGCAGCCAAGTGGGCTTAGTGAACTGATCATTACCACCAAGTATCATCAAGATTTGGTGAAAAAATGTTTGCTGAGATTTCAGCAAACTAGTAGTTTTTTGGAAGCTTGGCCACCCGTTTCAAACGAAAGTGTTTTTCTCCAGTCTCTGCTTGGGGTACTTCAAGAGGAAACAAACCCTAGGGAAAGAACTTAGAACTACTTCATTTGGTCAAGTTTCAAGGAGCTAGCACAAACCGTGTTTGATTTAGAGTTTCAAACACATCTATCTATATAGCAGAAAACAGAGTGAAACCTAAAAATTCAAAGTGTTACTGGAAACGAACGCTTGAACCTAGAAGAGTGAAAGTTGGGCAGGAAAGTGGGATTAGTGAACTGATCATTACCACCAAGTATCATCAAGATTTGGTGAAAAAATGTTTGCTGAGATTTCAGCAAACTAGTAGTTTTTTGGAAGCTTGGCAACCCCTTTCAAACGAAAGTGTTTTTCGCCAGTTTCTGCATGGGGTATTTCAAGAGGAAACAAACCATAGAGATAGAACTTAGAACTACTTCATTTGGTAAAGTTTCAAGGAGCTAGCACAAACCGTGTTTGATTTAGAGTTTCAAACACATCTATCTATATAGCAGAAAACAGAGTGAAACCTAAAAATTCAAAGTGTTACTGGAAACGAACGCTTGAACCTAGAAGAGTGAAAGTTGGGCAGCCAAGTGGGATTAGTGAACTGATCATTACCACCAAGTATCATCAAGATTTGGTGAAAAAATGTTTGCTGAGATTTCAGCAAACTAGTAGTTTTTTGGAAGCTTGGCAACCCCTTTCAAACGAAAGTGTTTTTCGCCAGTCTCTGCATGGGGTACTTCAAGAGGAAACAAACCATAGAGATGGAAATTAGAACTACTTCATTTGGTAAAGTTTCAAGGAGCTAGCACAAACCGTGTTTGATTTAGAGTTTCAAAAACATCTATCTATATAGCAGAAAACAGAGTGAAACCTAAAAATTCAAAGTGTTACTGGAAACGAACGCTTGAACCTAGAAGAGTAAAAATTGGGCAGCCAAGTGGGCTTAGTGAACTGATCATTACCACCAAGTATCATCAAGATTTGGTGAAAAAAGGTTTGCTGAGATTTCAGGAAACTAGTAGTTTTTTGGAAGCTTGGCCACCCCTTTCAAACGAAAGTGTTTTTTGCCAGTCTCTGCATGGGGTACTTCAAGAGGAAACAAACCATAGAGATAGAACTTTGAACTACTTCATTTGGTAAAGTTTCAAGGAGCTAGCACCAACCGTGTTTGATTTAGAGTTTCAAAAACATCTATCTATATAGCAGAAAACAGAGTGAAACCTAAAAATTCAAAGTGTTACTAGAAACGAACGCTTGAACCTAGAAGAGTGAAAGTTGGGCAGCCAAGTGGGATTAGTGAAATGATCATTATCACCAAGTTTCATCAAGTTTTGGTGAAAAAAATTTTGCTGAGATTTCAGCAAACTAGTAGTTTTTTGGAAGCTTGGCAACCCCTTTCAAACGAAAGTGTTTTTTGCCAGTCTCTGCATGGTGTACTTCAATAGGAAACAAACCATAGAGATAGAACTTAGAACTACTTCATTTGGTCAAGTTTCACGGAGCTAGCACAAACTTGTTTGATTTAGAGTTTCAAACACATCTATCTATATAGCAGAAAACAGAGTGAAACCTAAAAATTCAAAGTGTTACTGGAAACGAACGCTTGAACCTAGAAGAGTGAAAGTTGGGCAGGAAAGTGGGATAAGTGAACTGATCATTACCACCAAGTATCATCAAGATTTGGTGAAAAAATGTTTGCTGAGATTTCAGCAAACTAGTAGTTTTTTGGAAGCTTGGCAACCCCTTTCAAATGAAAGTATTTTTCGCCAGTCTCTGCATGGGGTATTTCAAGAGGAAACAAACCATAGAGATGGAACTTAGAACTACTTCATTTGGTCAAGTTTCAAGGAGCTAGCACAAACCGTGTTTGATTTAGAATTCCAAACACAGCTATCTATGTATGAGAAAACAGAGTGAAACCTAAAAATTCAAACTGTTACTGGAAACGAATGCTTCAACCTAGAAGAATAAAAATTGGGCAGCCAAGTGGGATTAGTGAACTGATCATTACCACCAAGTATCATCAAGATTTGGTGAAAAAATGTTTGCTGAGATTTCAGCAAACTAGTAGTTTTTTGGAAGCTTGGCAACCCCTTTCAAACGAAAGTGTTTTTCGCCAGTCTCTGCATGGGGTACTTCAATAGGAAACAAACCATAGAGATAGAACTTAGAACTACTTCATTTGGTCAAGTTTCACAGAGCTAGCACAAACCGTGTTTGATTTAGAGTTTCAAACACATCTATCTATATAGCAGAAAACAGAGTGAAACCTAAAAATTCAAACTGTTACTGGAAACGAATGCTTCAACCTAGAAGAATAAAAATTTGGCAGCCAATTGGGATTAGTGAACTGATCATTACCACCAAGTATCATCAAGATTTGGTGTAAAAATGTTTGCTGAGATTTCAGCAAACTAGTAGTTTTTTGGAAGCTTGGCAACCCCTTTCAAACGAAAGTGTTTTTCGCCAGTCTCTGCATGGGGTACTTCAAGAGGAACCAAACCATAGAGATAGAACTTAGAACTACTTCATTTGGTCAAATTTCAAGGAGCTAGCACAAACCGTGTTTGATTTAGAGTTTCAAACACATCTATCTATATAGCAGAAAACAGAGTGAAACCTAAAAATTCAAAGTGTTACTGGAAACGAACGCTTCAACCTAGAAGAATAAAAATTGGGTAGCCAAGTGGGATTAGTGAACTGATCATTACCACCAAGTATCATTAAGATTTGGTGAAAAAATTTTGCTGAGATTTCAGCAAACTAGTAGTTTTTTGGAAGCTTGGCCACCCCTCTCAAATGAAAGTGTTTTTCGCCAGTCTCTGCATGGTGTACTTCAAGAGGAAACAAACCATAGAGATGGAACATAGAACTACTTCATTTGGTAAAGTTTCAAGGAGCTAGCACAAACCGTGTTTGATTTAGAGATTCAAACACATCTATCTCTATAGCAGAAAACAGAGTGAAACCTAAAAATTCAAAGTGTTACTGGAAACGAACGCTTGAACCTAGAAGAGTAAAAATTGGGCAGCCAAGTGGGCTTAGTGAACTGATCATTACCACCAAGTATCATCAAGATTTGGTGAAAAAATGTTTGCTGAGATTTCAGCAAACTAGTATTTTTTTGGAAGCTTGGCCACCCCTTTCAAACGAAAGTGTTTTTCGCCAGTCTCTGCATGGGGTACTTCAAGAGGAAACAAACCATAGAGATAGAACTTAGAACTACTTCATTTGGTCAAGTTTCAAAAAGCTAGCACAAACCGTGTTTGATTTAGAATTCCAAACACAGCTATCTATATAGCAGAAAACAGAGTGAAACCTAAAAATTCAAAGTGTTACTGGAAACGAACGCTTGAACCTAGAAGAGTGAAAGTTGGGCAGCCAAGTGAGATTAGTGAACTGATCATTACCACCAAGTATCATCAAGATTTGGTGAAAAAATGTTTCCTGAGATGTCAGCAAACTAGTAGTTTTTTGGAAGCTTGGCAACCCCTTTCAAACGAAAGTGTTTTTCGCCAGTCTCTGCATGGGGTACTTCAAGAGGAAACAAACCATAGAGATAGAACTTAGAACTACTTCATTTGGTCAAGTTTCAAGGAGCTAGCACAAACCATGTTTGATTTAGAATTCCAAACACAGCTATCTATGTAGGAGAAAACAGAGTGAAACCTAAAAATTCAAAGTGTTACTGGAAACGAATGCTTCAACCTAGAAGAATAAAAATTGGGTAGCCAAGTGGGATTAGTGAACTGATCATTACCACCAAGTATCATCAAGATTTGGTGAAAACAGGTTTGCTGAGATTTCAGCAAACTAGTAGTTTTTTGGAAGCTTGGCAACCCCTTTCAAACGAAAGTGTTTTTCGCCAGTCTCTGCATGGGGTACTTCAAGAGGAAAAAACCATAGAGATAGAACTTAGAACTACTTCATTTGGTCAAGTTTCAAGGAGCTAGCACAAACCGTGTTTGATTTAGAATTCCAAACACAGCTATCAATATAGCAGAAAACAGAGTGAAACCTAAAAATTCAAAGTGTTACTGGAAACGAACGCTTGAACCTAGAAGAGTGAAAGTTGGGCAGCCAAGTGAGATTAGTGAACTGATCATTACCACCAAGTATCATCAAGATTTGGTGAAAAAATGTTTCCTGAGATGTCAGCAAACTAGTAGTTTTTTGGAAGCTTGGCAACCCCTTTCAAACGAAAGTGTTTTTCGCCAGTCTCTGCATGGGGTATTTCAAGAGGAAACAAACCATAGAGATAGAACTTAGAACTACTTCATTTGGTCAAGTTTCACGGAGCTAGCACAAACCGTGTTTGATTTAGAATTCCAAACACAGCTATCTATGTATGAGAAAACAGAGTGAAACCTAAAAATTCAAACTGTTACTTTAAACGAATGCTTCAACCTAGAAGAATAAAAATTGGGCAGCCAAGTGGGATTAGTGAACTGATCATTACCACCAAGTATCATCAAGATTTGGTGAAAAAATGTTTGCTGAGATTTCAGCAAACTAAGAGTTTTTTGGAAGCTTGGCAACCCCTTTCAAACGAAAGTGTTTTTCGCCAGTCTCTGCATGGGGTACTTCAAGCGGAAACAAACCATAGATATAAATCTTAGAACTACTTCATTTGGTCAAATTTCAAGGAGCTAGCACAAACCGTGTTTGATTTAGAGTTTCAAACACATCTATCTATATAGCAGAAAACAGAGTGAAACCTAAAAATTCAAAGTGGTACTGGAAACGAATGCTTCAACCTAGAAGAATAAAAATTTTGTAGCCAAGTGGGATTAGTGAACTGATCATTACCACCAAGTATCATTAAGATTTGGTGAAAAAATTTTGCTGAGATTTCAGCAAACTAGTAGTTTTTTGGAAGCTTGGCCACCCCTTTCAAACGAAAGTGTTTTTCTCCAGTCTCTGCATGGTGTACTTCAAGAGGAAACAAACCATAGAGATGGAACATAGAACTACTTCATTTGGTAAAGTTTCAAGGAGCTAGCACAAACCGTGTTTGATTTAGAGTTTCAAACACATCTATCTATATAGCAGAAAACAGAGTGAAACCTAAAAATTCAAAGTGTTACTGGAAACGAACGCTTGAACTAGAAGAGTAAAAATTGGGCAGCCAAGTGGGCTTAGTGAACTGATCATTACCACCAAGTATCATCAAGATTTGGTGAAAAAATGTTTGCTGAGATTTCAGCAAACTAGTAGTTTTTTGGAAGCTTGGCCACCCGTTTCAAACGAAAGTGTTTTTCTCCAGTCTCTGCTTGGGGTACTTCAAGAGGAAACAAACCCTAGGGAAAGAACTTAGAACTACTTCATTTGGTCAAGTTTCAAGGAGCTAGCACAAACCGTGTTTGATTTAGAGTTTCAAACACATCTATCTATATAGCAGAAAACAGAGTGAAACCTAAAAATTCAAAGTGTTACTGGAAACGAACGCTTGAACCTAGAAGAGTGAAAGTTGGGCAGGAAAGTGGGATTAGTGAACTGATCATTACCACCAAGTATCATCAAGATTTGGTGAAAAAATGTTTGCTGAGATTTCAGCAAACTAGTAGTTTTTTGGAAGCTTGGCAACCCCTTTCAAACGAAAGTGTTTTTCGCCAGTTTCTGCATGGGGTATTTCAAGAGGAAACAAACCATAGAGATAGAACTTAGAACTACTTCATTTGGTAAAGTTTCAAGGAGCTAGCACAAACCGTGTTTGATTTAGAGTTTCAAACACATCTATCTATATAGCAGAAAACAGAGTGAAACCTAAAAATTCAAAGTGTTACTGGAAACGAACGCTTGAACCTAGAAGAGTGAAAGTTGGGCAGCCAAGTGGGATTAGTGAACTGATCATTACCACCAAGTATCATCAAGATTTGGTGAAAAAAGGTTTGCTGAGATTTCAGGAAACTAGTAGTTTTTTGGAAGCTTGGCCACCCCTTTCAAACGAAAGTGTTTTTTGCCAGTCTCTGCATGGGGTACTTCAAGAGGAAACAAACCATAGAGATAGAACTTAGAACTACTTCATTTGGTAAAGTTTCAAGGAGCTAGCACCAACCGTGTTTGATTTAGAGTTTCAAAAACATCTATCTATATAGCAGAAAACAGAGTGAAACCTAAAAATTCAAAGTGTTACTGGAAACGAACGCTTGAACCTAGAAGAGTGAAAGTTGGGCAGCCAAGTGGGATTAGTGAAATGATCATTATCCCCAAGTTTCATCAAGTTTTGGTGAAAAAAATTTTGCTGAGATTTCAGCAAACTAGTAGTTTTTTGGAAGCTTGGCAACCCCTTTCAAACGAAAGTGTTTTTTGCCAGTCTCTGCATGGTGTACTTCAATAGGAAACAAACCATAGAGATAGAACTTAGAACTACTTCATTTGGTCAAGTTTCACGGAGCTAGCACAAACTTGTTTGATTTAGAGTTTCAAACACATCTATCTATATAGCAGAAAACAGAGTGAAACCTAAAAATTCAAAGTGTTACTGGAAACGAACGCTTGAACCTAGAAGAGTGAAAGTTGGGCAGGAAAGTGGGATAAGTGAACTGATCATTACCACCAAGTATCATCAAGATTTGGTGAAAAAATGTTTGCTGAGATTTCAGCAAACTAGTAGTTTTTTGGAAGCTTGGCAACCCCTTTCAAATGAAAGTATTTTTCGCCAGTCTCTGCATGGGGTATTTCAAGAGGAAACAAACCATAGAGATGGAACTTAGAACTACTTCATTTGGTCAAGTTTCAAGGAGCTAGCACAAACCGTGTTTGATTTAGAATTCCAAACACAGCTATCTATGTATGAGAAAACAGAGTGAAACCTAAAAATTCAAACTGTTACTGGAAACGAATGCTTCAACCTAGAAGAATAAAAATTGGGCAGCCAAGTGGGATTAGTGAACTGATCATTACCACCAAGTATCATCAAGATTTGGTGAAAAAATGTTTGCTGAGATTTCAGCAAACTAGTAGTTTTTTGGAAGCTTGGCAACCCCTTTCAAACGAAAGTGTTTTTCGCCAGTCTCTGCATGGGGTACTTCAATAGGAAACAAACCATAGAGATAGAACTTAGAACTACTTCATTTGGTCAAGTTTCACAGAGCTAGCACAAACCGTGTTTGATTTAGAGTTTCAAACACATCTATCTATATAGCAGAAAACAGAGTGAAACCTAAAAATTCAAACTGTTACTGGAAACGAATGCTTCAACCTAGAAGAATAAAAATTTGGCAGCCAACTGGGATTAGTGAACTGATCATTACCACCAAGTATCATCAAGATTTGGTGTAAAAATGTTTGCTGAGATTTCAGCAAACTAGTAGTTTTTTGGAAGCTTGGCAACCCCTTTCAAACGAAAGTGTTTTTCGCCAGTCTCTGCATGGGGTACTTCAAGAGGAACCAAACCATAGAGATAGAACTTAGAACTACTTCATTTGGTCAAATTTCAAGGAGCTAGCACAAACCGTGTTTGATTTAGAGTTTCAAACACATCTATCTATATAGCAGAAAACAGAGTGAAACCTAAAAATTCAAAGTGTTACTGGAAACGAATGCTTCAACCTAGAAGAATAAAAATTGGGTAGCCAAGTGGGATTAGTGAACTGATCATTACCACCAAGTATCATTAAGATTTGGTGAAAAAATTTTGCTGAGATTTCAGCAAACTAGTAGTTTTTTGGAAGCTTGGCCACCCCTCTCAAATGAAAGTGTTTTTCGCCAGTCTCTGCATGGTGTACTTCAAGAGGAAACAAACCATAGAGATGGAACATAGAACTACTTCATTTGGTAAAGTTTCAAGGAGCTAGCACAAACCGTGTTTGATTTAGAGATTCAAACACATCTATCTCTATAGCAGAAAACAGAGTGAAACCTAAAAATTCAAAGTGTTACTGGAAACGAACGCTTGAACCTAGAAGAGTAAAAATTGGGCAGCCAAGTGGGCTTAGTGAACTGATCACTACCACCAAGTATCATCAAGATTTGGTGAAAAAATGTTTGCTGAGATTTCAGCAAACTAGTATTTTTTTGGAAGCTTGGCCACCCCTTTCAAACGAAAGTGTTTTTCGCCAGTCTCTGCATGGGGTACTTCAAGAGGAAACAAACCATAGAGATAGAACTTAGAACTACTTCATTTGGTCAAGTTTCAAGGAGCTAGCACAAACCGTGTTTGATTTAGAGTTTCAAACACATCTATCTATATAGCAGAAAACAGAGTGAAACCTAAAAATTCTCAGTGTTACTGGAAACGAACGCTTGAACCTAGAAGAGTGAAAGTTGGGCAGCCAAGTGGGATTAGTGAAATAATCATTACCACCAAGTTTCATCAAGTTTTGGTGAAAAAAGTTTTGCTGAGATTTCAGCAAACTAGTAGTTTTTTGGAAGCTTGTCAACCTTTTTCAAACGAAAGTGTTTTTCGCCAGTCTCTGCATGGGGTACTTCAATAGGAAACAAACCATAGAGATGGAACATAGAACTACTTCATTTGGTCAAGTTTCAAGGAGCTAGCACAAACCGTGTTTGATTTAGAGTTTCAAACACATCTATCTATATAGCAGAAAACAGAGTGAAACCTAAAAATTCAAAGTGTTACTGGAAACGAACGCTTGAACCTAGAAGAGTGAAAGTTGGGCAGGAAAGTGGGATAAGTGAACTGATCATTACCACCAAGTATCATCAAGATTTGGTGAAAAAATATTTGCTGAGATTTCAGCAAACTAGTAGTTTTTTGGAAGCTTGGCAACCCCTTTCAAACGAAAGTATTTTTCGCCAGTCTCTGCATGGGGTATTTCAAGAGGAAACAAACCATAGAGATGGAACTTAGAACTACTTCATTTGGTCAAGTTTCAAGGAGATAGCACAAACCGTGTTTGATTTAGAATTCCAAACACAACTATCTATGTATGAGAAAACAGAGTGAAACCTAAAAATTCAAACTGTTACTGGAAACGAATGCTTCAACCTAGAAGAATAAAAATTGGGCAGCCAAGTGGGATTAGTGAACTGATCATTACCACCAAGTATCATCAAGATTTGGTGAAAAAATGTTTGCTGAGATTTCAGCAAACTAGTAGTTTTTTGGAAGCTTGGCAACCCCTTTCAAACAAAAGTGTTTTTCGCCAGTCTCTGCATGGGGTACTTCAAGAGGAAACAAACCATAGAGATGGAACATAGAACTACTTCATTTGGTAAAGTTTCAAGGAGCTAGCACAAACCGTGTTTGATTTAGAGTTTCAAACACATCTATCTATATAGCAGAAAACAGAGTGAAACCTAAAAATTCAAAGTGTTTCTGGAAACGAACGCTTGAACCTAGAAGAGTAAAAATTGGGCAGCCAAGTGGGCTTAGTGAACTGATCATTACCACCAAGTATCATCAAGATTTGGTGAAAAAATGTTTGCTGAGATTTCAGCAAACTAGTAGTTTTTTGGAAGCTTGGCCACCCCTTTCAAACGAAACTGTTTTTCGCCAGTCTCTGCATGGGGTACTTCAAGAGGAAACAAACCATAGAGATAGAACTTAGAACTACTTCATTTGGTCAAGTTTCAAGAAGCTAGCACAAACCGTGTTTGATTTAGAGTTTCAAACACATCTATCTATATAGCAGAAAACAGAGTGAAACCTAAAAATTCTCAGTGTTACTGGAAACGAACGCTTGAACCTAGAAGAGTGAAAGTTGGGCAGCCAAGTGGGATTAGTGAAATGATCATTACAACCAAGTTTCATCAAGTTTTGGTGAAAAGAGTTTTGCTGAGATTTCAGCAAACTAGTAGTTTTTTGGAAGCTTGGCAACCCCTTTCAAACGAAAGTGTTTTTCGCCAGTCTCTGCATGGGGTACTTCAATAGGAAACAAACCATAGAGATAGAACTTAGAACTACTTCATTTGGTCAAGTTTCACGGAGCTAGCACAAACCGTGTTTGATTTAGAGTTTCAAACACATCTATCTATATAGCAGAAAACAGAGTGAAACCTAAAAATTCAAAGTGTTACTGGAAACGAACGCTTGAACCTAGAAGAGTGAAAGTTGGGCAGGAAAGTGGGATAAGTGAACTGATCATTACCACCAAGTATCATCAAGATTTGGTGAAAAAATGTTTGCTGAGATTTCAGCAAACTAGTAGTTTTTTGGAAGCTTGGCAACCCCTTTCAAACGAAAGTATTTTTCGCCAGTCTCTGCATGGGGTATTTCAAGAGGAAACAAACCATAGAGATGGAACTTAGAACTACTTCATTTGGTCAAGTTTCAAGGAGCTAGCACAAACCGTGTTTGATTTAGAATTCCAAACACAGCTATCTATGTATGAGAAAACAGAGTGAAACCTAAAAATTCAAACTGTTACTGGAAACGAATGCTTCAACCTAGAAGAATAAAAATTGGGCAGCCAAGTGGGATTAGTGAACTGATCATTACCACCAAGTATCATCAAGATTTGGTGAAAAAATGTTTGCTGAGATTTCAGCAAACTAGTAGTTTTTTGGAAGCTTGGCAACCCCTTTCAAACGAAAATGTTTTTCGCCAGTCTCTGCATGGGGTACTTCAATAGGAAACAAACCATAGAGATAGAACTTAGAACTACTTCATTTGGTCAAGTTTCACAGAGCTAGCACAAACCGTGTTTGATTTAGAGTTTCAAACACATCTATCTATATAGCAGAAAACAGAGTGAAACCTAAAAATTCAAACTGTTACTGGAAACGAATGCTTCAACCTAGAAGAATAAAAATTTGGCAGCCAACTGGGATTAGTGAACTGATCATTACCACCAAGTATCATCAAGATTTGGTGTAAAAATGTTTGCTGAGATTTCAGCAAACTAGTAGTTTTTTGGAAGCTTGGCAACCCCTTTCAAACGAAAGTGTTTTTCGCCAGTCTCTGCATGGGGTACTTCAAGAGGAACCAAACCATAGAGATAGAACTTAGAACTACTTCATTTGGTCAAATTTCAAGGAGCTAGCACAAACCGTGTTTGATTTAGAGTTTCAAACACATCTATCTATATAGCAGAAAACAGAGTGAAACCTAAAAATTCAAAGTGTTACTGGAAACGAACGCTTCAACCTAGAAGAATAAAAATTGGGTAGCCAAGTGGGATTAGTGAACTGATCATTACCACCAAGTATCATTAAGATTTGGTGAAAAAATTTTGCTGAGATTTCAGCAAACTAGTAGTTTTTTGGAAGCTTGGCCACCCCTCTCAAATGAAAGTGTTTTTCGCCAGTCTGTGCATGGTGTACTTCAAGAGGAAACAAACCATAGAGATGGAACATAGAACTACTTCATTTGGTAAAGTTTCAAGGAGCTAGCACGAACCGTGTTTGATTTAGAGATTCAAACACATCTATCTCTATAGCAGAAAACAGAGTGAAACCTAAAAATTCAAAGTGTTACTGGAAACGAACGCTTGAACCTAGAAGAGTAAAAATTGGGCAGCCAAGTGGGCTTAGTGAACTGATCATTACCACCAAGTATCATCAAGATTTGGTGAAAAAATGTTTGCTGAGATTTCAGCAAACTAGTATTTTTTTGGAAGCTTGGCCACCCCTTTCAAACGAAAGTGTTTTTCGCCAGTCTCTGCATGGGGTACTTCAAGAGGAAACAAACCATAGAGATAGAACTTAGAACTACTTCATTTGGTCAAGTTTCAAGGAGCTAGCACAAACCGTGTTTGATTTAGAGTTTCAAACACATCTATCTATATAGCAGAAAACAGAGTGAAACCTAAAAATTCTCAGTGTTACTGGAAACGAACGCTTGAACCTAGAAGAGTGAAAGTTGGGCAGCCAAGTGGGATTAGTGAAATAATCATTACCACCAAGTTTCATCAAGTTTTGGTGAAAAAAGTTTTGCTGAGATTTCAGCAAACTAGTAGTTTTTTGGAAGCTTGTCAACCCCTTTCAAACGAAAGTGTTTTTCGCCAGTCTCTGCATGGGGTACTTCAATAGGAAACAAACCATAGAGATGGAACATAGAACTACTTCATTTGGTCAAGTTTCAAGGAGCTAGCACAAACCGTGTTTGATTTAGAGTTTCAAACACATCTATCTATATAGCAGAAAACAGAGTGAAACCTAAAAATTCAAAGTGTTACTGGAAACGAACGCTTGAACCTAGAAGAGTGAAAGTTGGGCAGGAAAGTGGGATAAGTGAACTGATCATTACCACCAAGTATCATCAAGATTTGGTGAAAAAATATTTGCTGAGATTTCAGCAAACTAGTAGTTTTTTGGAAGCTTGGCAACCCCTTTCAAACGAAAGTATTTTTCGCCAGTCTCTGCATGGGGTATTTCAAGAGGAAACAAACCATAGAGATGGAACTTAGAACTACTTCATTTGGTCAAGTTTCAAGGAGATAGCACAAACCGTGTTTGATTTAGAATTCCAAACACAACTATCTATGTATGAGAAAACAGAGTGAAACCTAAAAATTCAAACTGTTACTGGAAACGAATGCTTCAACCTAGAAGAATAAAAATTGGGCAGCCAAGTGGGATTAGTGAACTGATCATTACCACCAAGTATCATCAAGATTTGGTGAAAAAATGTTTGCTGAGATTTCAGCAAACTAGTAGTTTTTTGGAAGCTTGGCAACCCCTTTCAAACAAAAGTGTTTTTCGCCAGTCTCTGCATGGGGTACTTCAAGAGGAAACAAACCATAGAGATGGAACATAGAACTACTTCATTTGGTAAAGTTTCAAGGAGCTAGCACAAACCGTGTTTGATTTAGAGTTTCAAACACATCTATCTATATAGCAGAAAACAGAGTGAAACCTAAAAATTCAAAGTGTTTCTGGAAACGAACGCTTGAACCTAGAAGAGTAAAAATTGGGCAGCCAAGTGGGCTTAGTGAACTGATCATTACCACCAAGTATCATCAAGATTTGGTGAAAAAAGGTTTGCTGAGATTTCAGCAAACTAGTAGTTTTTTGGAAGCTTGGCCACCCCTTTCAAACGAAACTGTTTTTCGCCAGTCTCTGCATGGGGTACTTCAAGAGGAAACAAACCATAGAGATAGAACTTAGAACTACTTCATTTGGTCAAGTTTCAAGAAGCTAGCACAAACCGTGTTTGATTTAGAGTTTCAAACACATCTATCTATATAGCAGAAAACAGAGTGAAACCTAAAAATTCTCAGTGTTACTGGAAACGAAAGCTTGAACCTAGAAGAGTGAAAGTTGGGCAGCCAAGTGGGATTAGTGAAATGATCATTACAACCAAGTTTCATCAAGTTTTGGTGAAAAGAGTTTTGCTGAGATTTCAGCAAACTAGTAGTTTTTTGGAAGCTTGGCAACCCCTTCAAACGAAAGTGTTTTTCGCCAGTCTCTGCATGGGGTACTTCAATAGGAAACAAACCATAGAGATAGAACTTAGAACTACTTCATTTGGTCAAGTTTCACGGAGCTAGCACAAACCGTGTTTGATTTAGAGTTTCAAACACATCTATCTATATAGCAGAAAACAGAGTGAAACCTAAAAATTCAAAGTGTTACTGGAAACGAACGCTTGAACCTAGAAGAGTGAAAGTTGGGCAGGAAAGTGGGATAAGTGAACTGATCATTACCACCAAGTATCATCAAGATTTGGTGAAAAAATGTTTGCTGAGATTTCAGCAAACTAGTAGTTTTTTGGAAGCTTGGCAACCCCTTTCAAACGAAAGTATTTTTCGCCAGTCTCTGCATGGGGTATTTCAAGAGGAAACAAACCATAGAGATGGAACTTAGAACTACTTCATTTGGTCAAGTTTCAAGGAGATAGCACAAACCGTGTTTGATTTAGAATTCCAAACACAGCTATCTATGTATGAGAAAACAGAGTGAAACCTAAAAATTCAAACTGTTACTGGAAACGAATGCTTCAACCTAGAAGAATAAAAATTGGGCAGCCAAGTGGGATTAGTGAACTGATCATTACCACCAAGTATCATCAAGATTTGGTGAAAAAATGTTTGCTGAGATTTCAGCAAACTAGTAGTTTTTTGGAAGCTTGGCAACCCCTTTCAAACGAAAGTGTTTTTCGCCAGTCTCTGCATGGGGTACTTCAAGAGGAAACAAACCATAGAGATGGAACATAGAACTACTTCATTTGGTAAAGTTTCAAGGAGCTAGCACAAACCGTGTTTGATTTAGAGTTTCAAACACATCTATCTATATAGCAGAAAACAGAGTGAAACCTAAAAATTCAAAGTGTTTCTGGAAACGAACGCTTGAACCTAGAAGAGTAAAAATTGGGCAGCCAAGTGGGCTTAGTGAACTGATCATTACCACCAAGTATCATCAAGATTTGGTGAAAAAAGGTTTGCTGAGATTTCAGCAAACTAGTATTTTTTTGGAAGCTTGGCCACCCCTTTCAAACGAAAGTGTTTTTCGCCAGTCTCTGCATGGGGTACTTCAAGAGGAAACAAACCATAGAGATAGAACTTAGAACTACTTCATTTGGTCAAGTTTCAAGGAGCTAGCACAAACCGTGTTTGATTTAGAGTTTCAAACACATCTATCTATATAGCAGAAAACAGAGTGAAACCTAAAAATTCAAAGTGTTACTGGAAACGAACGCTTGAACCTAGAAGAGTGAAAGTTGGGCAGGAAAGTGGGATAAGTGAACTGATCATTACCACCAAGTATCATCAAGATTTGGTGAAAAAATATTTGCTGAGATTTCAGCAAACTAGTAGTTTTTTGGAAGCTTGGCAACCCCTTTCAAACGAAAGTATTTTTCGCCAGTCTCTGCATGGGGTATTTCAAGAGGAAACAAACCATAGAGATGGAACTTAGAACTACTTCATTTGGTCAAGTTTCAAGGAGATAGCACAAACCGTGTTTGATTTAGAATTCCAAACACAACTATCTATGTATGAGAAAACAGAGTGAAACCTAAAAATTCAAACTGTTACTGGAAACGAATGCTTCAACCTAGAAGAATAAAAATTGGGCAGCCAAGTGGGATTAGTGAACTGATCATTACCACCAAGTATCATCAAGATTTGGTGAAAAAATGTTTGCTGAGATTTCAGCAAACTAGTAGTTTTTTGGAAGCTTGGCAACCCCTTTCAAACAAAAGTGTTTTTCGCCAGTCTCTGCATGGGGTACTTCAAGAGGAAACAAACCATAGAGATGGAACATAGAACTACTTCATTTGGTAAAGTTTCAAGGAGCTAGCACAAACCGTGTTTGATTTAGAGTTTCAAACACATCTATCTATATAGCAGAAAACAGAGTGAAACCTAAAAATTCAAAGTGTTTCTGGAAACGAACGCTTGAACCTAGAAGAGTAAAAATTGGGCAGCCAAGTGGGCTTAGTGAACTGATCATTACCACCAAGTATCATCAAGATTTGGTGAAAAAAGGTTTGCTGAGATTTCAGCAAACTAGTAGTTTTTTGGAAGCTTGGCCACCCCTTTCAAACGAAACTGTTTTTCGCCAGTCTCTGCATGGGGTACTTCAAGAGGAAACAAACCATAGAGATAGAACTTAGAACTACTTCATTTGGTCAAGTTTCAAGAAGCTAGCACAAACCGTGTTTGATTTAGAGTTTCAAACACATCTATCTATATAGCAGAAAACAGAGTGAAACCTAAAAATTCTCAGTGTTACTGGAAACGAAAGCTTGAACCTAGAAGAGTGAAAGTTGGGCAGCCAAGTGGGATTAGTGAAATGATCATTACAACCAAGTTTCATCAAGTTTTGGTGAAAAGAGTTTTGCTGAGATTTCAGCAAACTAGTAGTTTTTTGGAAGCTTGGCAACCCCTTTCAAACGAAAGTGTTTTTCGCCAGTCTCTGCATGGGGTACTTCAATAGGAAACAAACCATAGAGATAGAACTTAGAACTACTTCATTTGGTCAAGTTTCACGGAGCTAGCACAAACCGTGTTTGATTTAGAGTTTCAAACACATCTATCTATATAGCAGAAAACAGAGTGAAACCTAAAAATTCAAAGTGTTACTGGAAACGAACGCTTGAACCTAGAAGAGTGAAAGTTGGGCAGGAAAGTGGGATAAGTGAACTGATCATTACCACCAAGTATCATCAAGATTTGGTGAAAAAATGTTTGCTGAGATTTCAGCAAACTAGTAGTTTTTTGGAAGCTTGGCAACCCTTTCAAACGAAAGTATTTCTCGCCAGTCTCTGCATGGGGTATTTCAAGAGGAAACAAACCATAGAGATGGAACTTAGAACTACTTCATTTGGTCAAGTTTCAAGGAGATAGCACAAACCGTGTTTGATTTAGAATTCCAAACACAGCTATCTATGTATGAGAAAAACAGAGTGAAACCTAAAAATTCAAACTGTTACTGGAAACGAATGCTTCAACCTAGAAGAATAAAAATTGGGCAGCCAAGTGGGATTAGTGAACTGATCATTACCACCAAGTATCATCAAGATTTGGTGAAAAAATGTTTGCTGAGATTTCAGCAAACTAGTAGTTTTTTGGAAGCTTGGCAACCCCTTTCAAACAAAAGTGTTTTTCGCCAGTCTCTGCATGGGGTACTTCAAGAGGAAACAAACCATAGAGATGGAACATAGAACTACTTCATTTGGTAAAGTTTCAAGGAGCTAGCACAAACCGTGTTTGATTTAGAGTTTCAAACACATCTATCTATATAGCAGAAAACAGAGTGAAACCTAAAAATTCAAAGTGTTTCTGGAAACGAACGCTTGAACCTAGAAGAGTAAAAATTGGGCAGCCAAGTTGTCTTAGTGAACTGATCATTACCACCAAGTATCATCAAGATTTGGTGAAAAAGGTTTGCTGAGATTTCAGCAAACTAGTAGTTTTTTGGAAGCTTGGCCACCCCTTTCAAACGAAAGTGTTTTTTCGCCAGTCTCTGCATGGGGTACTTCAAGAGGAAACAAACCATAGAGATAGAACTTAGAACTACTTCATTTGGTCAAGTTTCAAGAAGCTAGCACAAACCGTGTTTGATTTAGAGTTTCAAACATATCTAACTATATAGCAGAAAACAGAGTGAAACCTAAAAATTCTCAGTGTTACTGGAAACGAACGCTTGAACCTAGAAGAGTGAAAGTTGGGCAGCCAAGTGGGATTAGTGAAATGATCATTACCACCAAGTTTCATCAAGTTTTGCTGAAAAGAGTTTTGCTGAGATTTCAGCAAACTAGTAGTTTTTGGAAGCTTGGCAACCCCTTTCAAACCAAAGTGTTTTTCGCCAGTCTCTGCATGGGGTACTTCAATAGGAAACAAACCATAGAGATAGAACTTAGAACTACTTCATTTGGTCAAGTTTCACGGAGCTAGCACAAACCGTGTTTGATTTAGAGTTTCAAACACATCTATCTATATAGCAGAAAACAGAGTGAAACCTAAAAATTCAAAGTGTTACTGGAAACGAACGCTTGAACCTAGAAGAGTAAAAATTGGGCAGCCAAGTGGGCTTAGTGAACTGATCATTACCACCAAGTATCATCAAGATTTGGTGAAAAAAGGTTTGCTGAGATTTCAGCAAACTAGTAGTTTTTTGGAAGCTTGGCCACCCCTTTCAAACGAAAGTGTTTTTCGCCAGTCTCTGCATGGGGTACTTCAAGAGGAAACAAACCATAGAGATAGAACTTAGAACTACTTCATTTGGTCAAGTTTCAAGGAGCTAGCACAAACCGTGTTTGATTTAGAGTTTCAAACACATCTATCTATATAGCAGAAAACAGAGTGAAACCTAAAAATTCTCAGTGTTACTGGAAACGAACGCTTGAACCTAGAAGAGTGAAAGTTGGGCAGGAAAGTGGGATAAGTGAACTGATCATTACCACCAAGTATCATCAAGATTTGGTGAAAAAATATTTGCTGAGATTTCAGCAAACTAGTAGTTTTTTGGAAGCTTGGCAACCCCTTTCAAACGAAAGTATTTTTCGCCAGTCTCTGCATGGGGTATTTCAAGAGGAAACAAACCATAGAGATGGAACTTAGAACTACTTCATTTGGTCAAGTTTCAAGGAGATAGCACAAACCGTGTTTGATTTAGAATTCCAAACACAACTATCTATGTATGAGAAAACAGAGTGAAACCTAAAAATTCAAACTGTTACTGGAAACGAATGCTTCAACCTAGAAGAATAAAAATTGGGCAGCCAAGTGGGATTAGTGAACTGATCATTACCACCAAGTATCATCAAGATTTGGTGAAAAAATGTTTGCTGAGATTTCAGCAAACTAGTAGTTTTTTGGAAGCTTGGCAACCCCTTTCAAACAAAAGTGTTTTTCGCCAGTCTCTGCATGGGGTACTTCAAGAGGAAACAAACCATAGAGATGGAACATAGAACTACTTCATTTGGTAAAGTTTCAAGGAGCTAGCACAAACCGTGTTTGATTTAGAGTTTCAAACACATCTATCTATATAGCAGAAAACAGAGTGAAACCTAAAAATTCAAAGTGTTTCTGGAAACGAACGCTTGAACCTAGAAGAGTAAAAATTGGGCAGCCAAGTGGGCTTAGTGAACTGATCATTACCACCAAGTATCATCAAGATTTGGTGAAAAAAGGTTTCCTGAGATTTCAGCAAACTAGTAGTTTTTTGGAAGCTTGGCCACCCCTTTCAAACGAAACTGTTTTTCGCCAGTCTCTGCATGGGGTACTTCAAGAGGAAACAAACCATAGAGATAGAACTTAGAACTACTTCATTTGGTCAAGTTTCAAGAAGCTAGCACAAACCGTGTTTGATTTAGAGTTTCAAACACATCTATCTATATAGCAGAAAACAGAGTGAAACCTAAAAATTCTCAGTGTTACTGGAAACGAAAGCTTGAACCTAGAAGAGTGAAAGTTGGGCAGCCAAGTGGGATTAGTGAAATGATCATTACAACCAAGTTTCATCAAGTTTTGGTGAAAAGAGTTTTGCTGAGATTTCAGCAAACTAGTAGTTTTTTGGAAGCTTGGCAACCCCTTTCAAACGAAAGTGTTTTTCGCCAGTCTCTGCATGGGGTACTTCAATAGGAAAAAAACCATAGAGATAGAACTTAGAACTACTTCATTTGGTCAAGTTTCACGGAGCTAGCACAAACCGTGTTTGATTTAGAGTTTCAAACACATCTATCTATATAGCAGAAAACAGAGTGAAACCTAAAAATTCAAAGTGTTACTGGAAACGAACGCTTGAACCTAGAAGAGTGAAAGTTGGGCAGGAAAGTGGGATAAGTGAACTGATCATTACCACCAAGTATCATCAAGATTTGGTGAAAAAATGTTTGCTGAGATTTCAGCAAACTAGTAGTTTTTTGGAAGCTTGGCAACCCCTTTCAAACGAAAGTATTTTTCGCCAGTCTCTGCATGGGGTATTTCAAGAGGAAACAAACCATAGAGATGGAACTTAGAACTACTTCATTTGGTCAAGTTTCAAGGAGATAGCACAAACCGTGTTTGATTTAGAATTCCAAACACAGCTATCTATGTATGAGAAAAACAGAGTGAAACCTAAAAATTCAAACTGTTACTGGAAACGAATGCTTCAACCTAGAAGAATAAAAATTGGGCAGCCAAGTGGGATTAGTGAACTGATCATTACCACCAAGTATCATCAAGATTTGGTGAAAAAAGGTTTGCTGAGATTTCAGCAAACTAGTAGATTTTGGAAGCTTGGCAACCCCTTTCAAACGAAAGTGTTTTTCGCCAGTCTCTGCATGGGGTACTTCAAGAGGAAACAAACCATAGAGATGGAACATAGAACTACTTCATTTGGTAAAGTTTCAAGGAGCTAGCACAAACCGTGTTTGATTTAGAGTTTCAAACACATCTATCTATATAGCAGAAAACAGAGTGAAACCTAAAAATTCAAAGTGTTTCTGGAAACGAACGCTTGAACCTAGAAGAGTAAAAATTGGGCAGCCAAGTGGGCTTAGTGAACTGATCATTACCACCAAGTATCATCAAGATTTGGTGAAAAAAGGTTTGCTGAGATTTCAGCAAACTAGTAGTTTTTTGGAAGCTTGGCCACCCCTTTCAAACGAAAGTGTTTTTTTCGCCAGTCTCTGCATGGGGTACTTCAAGAGGAAACAAACCATAGAGATAGAACTTAGAACTACTTCATTTGGTCAAGTTTCAAGAAGCTAGCACAAACCGTGTTTGATTTAGAGTTTCAAACATATCTAACTATATAGCAGAAAACAGAGTGAAACCTAAAAATTCTCAGTGTTACTGGAAACGAACGCTTGAACCTAGAAGAGTGAAAGTTGGGCAGCCAAGTGGGATTAGTGAAATGATCATTACCACCAAGTTTCATCAAGTTTTGGTGAAAAGAGTTTTGCTGAGATTTCAGCAAACTAGTAGTTTTTTGGAAGCTTGGCAACCCCTTTCAAACCAAAGTGTTTTTCGCCAGTCTCTGCATGGGGTACTTCAATAGGAAACAAACCATAGAGATAGAACTTAGAACTACTTCATTTGGTCAAGTTTCACGGAGCTAGCACAAACCGTGTTTGATTTAGAGTTTCAAACACATCTATCTATATAGCAGAAAACAGAGTGAAACCTAAAAATTCAAAGTGTTACTGGAAACGAACGCTTGAACCTAGAAGAGTAAAAATTGGGCAGCCAAGTGGGCTTAGTGAACTGATCATTACCACCAAGTATCATCAAGATTTGGTGAAAAAAGGTTTGCTGAGATTTCAGCAAACTAGTAGTTTTTTGGAAGCTTGGCCACCCCTTTCAAACGAAAGTGTTTTTCGCCAGTCTCTGCATGGGGTACTTCAAGAGGAAACAAACCATAGAGATAGAACTTAGAACTACTACATTTTGTCAAGTTTCAAGAAGCTAGCACAAACCGTGTTTGATTTAGAGTTTCAAACACATCTATCTATATAGCAGAAAACAGAGTGAAACCTAAAAATTCTCAGTGTTACTGGAAACGAACGCTTGAACCTAGAAGAGTGAAAGTTGGGCAGGAAAGTGGGATAAGTGAACTGATCATTACCACCAAGTATCATCAAGATTTGGTGAAAAAATATTTGCTGAGATTTCAGCAAACTAGTAGTTTTTTGGAAGCTTGGCAACCCCTTTCAAACGAAAGTATTTTTCGCCAGTCTCTGCATGGGGTATTTCAAGAGGAAACAAACCATAGAGATGGAACTTAGAACTACTTCATTTGGTCAAGTTTCAAGGAGATAGCACAAACCGTGTTTGATTTAGAATTCCAAACACAACTATCTATGTATGAGAAAACAGAGTGAAACCTAAAAATTCAAACTGTTACTGGAAACGAATGCTTCAACCTAGAAGAATAAAAATTGGGCAGCCAAGTGGGATTAGTGAACTGATCATTACCACCAAGTATCATCAAGATTTGGTGAAAAAATGTTTGCTGAGATTTCAGCAAACTAGTAGTTTTTTGGAAGCTTGGCAACCCCTTTCAAACAAAAGTGTTTTTCGCCAGTCTCTGCATGGGGTACTTCAAGAGGAAACAAACCATAGAGATGGAACATAGAACTACTTCATTTGGTAAAGTTTCAAGGAGCTAGCACAAACCGTGTTTGATTTAGAGTTTCAAACACATCTATCTATATAGCAGAAAACAGAGTGAAACCTAAAAATTCAAAGTGTTTCTGGAAACGAACGCTTGAACCTAGAAGAGTAAAAATTGGGCAGCCAAGTGGGCTTAGTGAACTGATCATTACCACCAAGTATCATCAAGATTTGGTGAAAAAAGGTTTGCTGAGATTTCAGCAAACTAGTAGTTTTTTGGAAGCTTGGCCACCCCTTTCAAACGAAACTGTTTTTCGCCAGTCTCTGCATGGGGTACTTCAAGAGGAAACAAACCATAGAGATAGAACTTAGAACTACTTCATTTGGTCAAGTTTCAAGAAGCTAGCACAAACCGTGTTTGATTTAGAGTTTCAAACACATCTATCTATATAGCAGAAAACAGAGTGAAACCTAAAAATTCTCAGTGTTACTGGAAACGAAAGCTTGAACCTAGAAGAGTGAAAGTTGGGCAGCCAAGTGGGATTAGTGAAATGATCATTACAACCAAGTTTCATCAAGTTTTGGTGAAAAGAGTTTTGCTGAGATTTCAGCAAACTAGTAGTTTTTTGGAAGCTTGGCAACCCCTTTCAAACGAAAGTGTTTTTCGCCAGTCTCTGCATGGGGTACTTCAATAGGAAACAAACCATAGAGATAGAACTTAGAACTACTTCATTTGGTCAAGTTTCACGGAGCTAGCACAAACCGTGTTTGATTTAGAGTTTCAAACACATCTATCTATATAGCAGAAAACAGAGTGAAACCTAAAAATTCAAAGTGTTACTGGAAACGAACGCTTGAACCTAGAAGAGTGAAAGTTGGGCAGGAAAGTGGGATAAGTGAACTGATCATTACCACCAAGTATCATCAAGATTTGGTGAAAAAATGTTTGCTGAGATTTCAGCAAACTAGTAGTTTTTTGGAAGCTTGGCAACCCCTTTCAAACGAAAGTATTTTTCGCCAGTCTCTGCATGGGGTATTTCAAGAGGAAACAAACCATAGAGATGGAACTTAGAACTACTTCATTTGGTCAAGTTTCAAGGAGATAGCACAAACCGTGTTTGATTTAGAATTCCAAACACAGCTATCTATGTATGAGAAAACAGAGTGAAACCTAAAAATTCAAACTGTTACTGGAAACGAATGCTTCAACCTAGAAGAATAAAAATTGGGCAGCCAAGTGGGATTAGTGAACTGATCATTACCACCAAGTATCATCAAGATTTGGTGAAAAAATGTTTGCTGAGATTTCAGCAAACTAGTAGTTTTTTGGAAGCTTGGCAACCCCTTTCAAACGAAAGTGTTTTCGCCAGTCTCTGCATGGGGTACTTCAAGAGGAAACAAACCATAGAGATGGAACATAGAACTACTTCATTTGGTAAAGTTTCAAGGAGCTAGCACAAACCGTGTTTGATTTAGAGTTTCAAACACATCTATCTATATAGCAGAAAACAGAGTGAAACCTAAAAATTCAAAGTGTTTCTGGAAACGAACGCTTGAACCTAGAAGAGTAAAAATTGGGCAGCCAAGTGGGCTTAGTGAACTGATCATTACCACCAAGTATCATCAAGATTTGGTGAAAAAAGGTTTGCTGAGATTTCAGCAAACTAGTAGTTTTTTGGAAGCTTGGCCACCCCTTTCAAACGAAACTGTTTTTCGCCAGTCTCTGCATGGGGTACTTCAAGAGGAAACAAACCATAGAGATAGAACTTAGAACTACTTCATTTGGTCAAGTTTCAAGAAGCTAGCACAAACCGTGTTTGATTTAGAGTTTCAAACACATCTATCTATATAGCAGAAAACAGAGTGAAACCTAAAAATTCTCAGTGTTACTGGAAACGAAAGCTTGAACCTAGAAGAGTGAAAGTTGGGCAGCCAAGTGGGATTAGTGAAATGATCATTACAACCAAGTTTCATCAAGTTTTGGTGAAAAGAGTTTTGCTGAGATTTCAGCAAACTAGTAGTTTTTTGGAAGCTTGGCAACCCCTTTCAAACGAAAGTGTTTTTCGCCAGTCTCTGCATGGGGTACTTCAATAGGAAACAAACCATAGAGATAGAACTTAGAACTACTTCATTTGGTCAAGTTTCACGGAGCTAGCACAAACCGTGTTTGATTTAGAGTTTCAAACACATCTATCTATATAGCAGAAAACAGAGTGAAACCTAAAAATTCAAAGTGTTACTGGAAACGAACGCTTGAACCTAGAAGAGTGAAAGTTGGGCAGGAAAGTGGGATAAGTGAACTGATCATTACCACCAAGTATCATCAAGATTTGGTGAAAAAATGTTTGCTGAGATTTCAGCAAACTAGTAGTTTTTTGGAAGCTTGGCAACCCCTTTCAAACGAAAGTATTTTTTCGCCAGTCTCTGCATGGGGTATTTCAAGAGGAAACAAACCATAGAGATGGAACTTAGAACTACTTCATTTGGTCAAGTTTCAAGGAGATAGCACAAACCGTGTTTGATTTAGAATTCCAAACACAGCTATCTATGTATGAGAAAACAGAGTGAAACCTAAAAATTCAAACTGTTACTGGAAACGAATGCTTCAACCTAGAAGAATAAAAATTGGGCAGCCAAGTGGGATTAGTGAACTGATCATTACCACCAAGTATCATCAAGATTTGGTGAAAAAATGTTTGCTGAGATTTCAGCAAACTAGTAGTTTTTTTGGAAGCTTGGCAACCCCTTTAAAACGAAAGTGTTTTTCGCCAGTCTCTGCATGGGGTACTTCAAGAGGAAACAAACCATAGAGATGGAACATAGAACTACTTCATTTGGTAAAGTTTCAAGGAGCTAGCACAAACCGTGTTTGATTTAGAGTTTCAAACACATCTATCTATATAGCAGAAAACAGAGTGAAACCTAAAAATTCAAAGTGTTTCTGGAAACGAACGCTTGAACCTAGAAGAGTAAAAATTGGGCAGCCAAGTGGGCTTAGTGAACTGATCATTACCACCAAGTATCATCAAGATTTGGTGAAAAAAGGTTTGCTGAGATTTCAGCAAACTAGTAGTTTTTTGGAAGCTTGGCCACCCCTTTCAAACGAAAGTGTTTTTTCGCCAGTCTCTGCATGGGGTACTTCAAGAGGAAACAAACCATAGAGATAGAACTTAGAACTACTTCATTTGGTCAAGTTTCAAGAAGCTAGCACAAACCGTGTTTGATTTAGAGTTTCAAACATATCTAACTATATAGCAGAAAACAGAGTGAAACCTAAAAATTCTCAGTGTTACTGGAAACGAACGCTTGAACCTAGAAGAGTGAAAGTTGGGCAGCCAAGTGGATTAGTGAAATGATCATTACCACCAAGTTTCATCAAGTTTTGGTGAAAAGAGTTTTGCTGAGATTTCAGCAAACTAGTAGTTTTTTGGAAGCTTGGCAACCCCTTTCAAACCAAAGTGTTTTTCGCCAGTCTCTGCATGGGGTACTTCAATAGGAAACAAACCATAGAGATAGAACTTAGAACTACTTCATTTGGTCAAGTTTCACGGAGCTAGCACAAACCGTGTTTGATTTAGAGTTTCAAACACATCTATCTATATAGCAGAAAACAGAGTGAAACCTAAAAATTCAAAGTGTTACTGGAAACGAACGCTTGAACCTAGAAGAGTAAAAATTGGGCAGCCAAGTGGGCTTAGTGAACTGATCATTACCACCAAGTATCATCAAGATTTGGTGAAAAAAGGTTTGCTGAGATTTCAGCAAACTAGTAGTTTTTTGGAAGCTTGGCCACCCCTTTCAAACGAAAGTGTTTTTCGCCAGTCTCTGCATGGGGTACTTCAAGAGGAAACAAACCATAGAGATAGAACTTAGAACTACTACATTTTGTCAAGTTTCAAGAAGCTAGCACAAACCGTGTTTGATTTAGAGTTTCAAACACATCTATCTATATAGCAGAAAACAGAGTGAAACCTAAAAATTCTCAGTGTTACTGGAAACGAACGCTTGAACCTAGAAGAGTGAAAGTTGGGCAGCCAAGTGGGATTAGTGAAATGATCATTACCACCAAGTTTCATCAAGTTTTGGTGAAAAGAGTTTTGCTGAGATTTCTGCAAACTAGTAGTTTTTTGGAAGCTTGGCAACCCCTTTCAAACGAAAGTGTTTTTCGCCAGTCTCTGCATGGGGTACTTCAATAGGAAACAATCCATAGAGATAGAACTTAGAACTACTTCATTTGGTAAAGTTTCACGGAGCTAGCACAAACCGTGTTTGATTTAGAGTTTCAAACACATCTATCTATATAGCAGAAAACAGAGTGAAACCTAAAAATTCAAACTGTTACTAAAAACGAATGCTTCAACCTAGAAGAATAAAAATTTGGCAGCCAACTGGGATTAGTGAACTGATCATTACCACCAAGTATCATCAAGATTTGGTGTAAAAATGTTTGCTGAGATTTCAGCAAACTAGTAGTTTTTTGGAAGCTTGGCAACCCCTTTCAAACGAAAGTGTTTTTCGCCAGTCTCTGCATGGGGTACTTCAAGAGGAACCAAACCATAGAGATAGAACTTAGAACTACTTCATTTGGTCAAATTTCAAGGAGCTAGCACAAACCGTGTTTGATTTAGAGTTTCAAACACATCTATCTATATAGCAGAAAACAGAGTGAAACCTAAAAATTCAAAGTGTTACTGGAAACGAACGCTTCAACCTAGAAGAATAAAAATTGGGTAGCCAAGTGGGATTAGTGAACTGATCATTACCACCAAGTATCATTAAGATTTGGTGAAAAAATTTTGCTGAGATTTCAGCAAACTAGTAGTTTTTTGGAAGCTTGGCCACCCCTCTCAAATGAAAGTGTTTTTCGCCAGTCTGTGCATGGTGTACTTCAAGAGGAAACAAACCATAGAGATGGAACATAGAACTACTTCATTTGGTAAAGTTTCAAGGAGCTAGCACAAACCGTGTTTGATTTAGAGATTCAAACACATCTATCTCTATAGCAGAAAACAGAGTGAAACCTAAAAATTCAAAGTGTTACTGGAAACGAACGCTTGAACCTAGAAGAGTAAAAATTGGGCAGCCAAGTGGGCTTAGTGAACTGATCATTACCACCAAGTATCATCAAGATTTGGTGAAAAAATGTTTGCTGAGATTTCAGCAAACTAGTATTTTTTTGGAAGCTTGGCCACCCCTTTCAAACGAAAGTGTTTTTCGCCAGTCTCTGCATGGGGTACTTCAAGAGGAAACAAACCATAGAGATAGAACTTAGAACTACTTCATTTGGTCAAGTTTCAAGGAGCTAGCACAAACCGTGTTTGATTTAGAGTTTCAAACACATCTATCTATATAGCAGAAAACAGAGTGAAACCTAAAAATTCTCAGTGTTACTGGAAACGAACGCTTGAACCTAGAAGAATGAAAGTTGGGCAGCCAAGTGGGATTAGTGAAATGATCATTACCACCAAGTTTCATCAAGTTTTGGTGAAAAAAGTTTTGCTGAGATTTCAGCAAACTAGTAGTTTTTTGGAAGCTTGTCAACCCCTTTCAAACGAAAGTGTTTTTCGCCAGTCTCTGCATGGGGTACTTCAATAGGAAACAAACCATAGAGATGGAACATAGAACTACTTCATTTGGTAAAGTTTCAAGGAGCTAGCAAAAACAGTGTTTGATTTAGAGTTTCAAACACATCTATCTATATAGCAGAAAACAGAGTGAAACCTAAAAATTCAAAGTGTTACTGGAAACGAATGCTTCAACCTAGAAGAAAAAAAATTGGGTAGCCAAGTGGGATTACTGAACTGATCATTACCACCAAGTATCATTAAGATTTGGTGAAAAAATTTTGCTGAGATTTCAGCAAACTAGTAGTTTTTTGGAAGCTTGGCCACCCCTTTCAAACGAAAGTGTTTTTCGCCAGTCTCTGCATGGGGTACTTCAATAGAAAACAAACCATAGAGATAGAACTTAGAACTACTTCATTTGGTCAAGTTTCACGGAGCTAGCACAAACCGTGTTTGATTTAGAGTTTCAAACACATCTATCTATATAGCAGAAAACAGAGTGAAACCTAAAAATTCAAAGTGTTACTGGAAACGAACGCTTGAACCTAGAAGAGTGAAAGTTGGGCAGGAAAGTGGGATAAGTGAACTGATCATTACCACCAAGTATCATCAAGATTTGGTGAAAAAATATTTGCTGAGATTTCAGCAAACTAGTAGTTTTTTGGAAGCTTGGCAACCCCTTTCAAACGAAAGTATTTTTCGCCAGTCTCTGCATGGGGTATTTCAAGAGGAAACAAACCATAGAGATCGAACTTAGAACTACTTCATTTGGTCAAGTTTCAAGGAGATAGCACAAACCGTGTTTGATTTAGAATTCCAAACACAACTATCTATGTATGAGAAAACAGAGTGAAACCTAAAAATTCAAACTGTTACTGGAAACGAATGCTTCAACCTAGAAGAATAAAAATTGGGCAGCCAAGTGGGATTAGTGAACTGATCATTACCACCAAGTATCATCAAGATTTGGTGAAAAAATGTTTGCTGAGATTTCAGCAAACTAGTAGTTTTTTGGAAGCTTGGCAACCCCTTTCAAACAAAAGTGTTTTTCGCCAGTCTCTGCATGGGGTACTTCAAGAGGAAACAAACCATAGAGATGGAACATAGAACTACTTCATTTGGTAAAGTTTCAAGGAGCTAGCACAAACCGTGTTTGATTTAGAGTTTCAAACACATCTATCTATATAGCAGAAAACAGAGTGAAACCTAAAAATTCAAAGTGTTTCTGGAAACGAACGCTTGAACCTAGAAGAGTAAAAATTGGGCAGCCAAGTGGGCTTAGTGAACTGATCATTACCACCAAGTATCATCAAGATTTGGTGAAAAAAGGTTTGCTGAGATTTCAGCAAACTAGTAGTTTTTTGGAAGCTTGGCCACCCCTTTCAAACGAAACTGTTTTTCGCCAGTCTCTGCATGGGGTACTTCAAGAGGAAACAAACCATAGAGATAGAACTTAGAACTACTTCATTTGGTCAAGTTTCAAGAAGCTAGCACAAACCGTGTTTGATTTAGAGTTTCAAACACATCTATCTATATAGCAGAAAACAGAGTGAAACCTAAAAATTCTCAGTGTTACTGGAAACGAAAGCTTGAACCTAGAAGAGTGAAAGTTGGGCAGCCAAGTGGGATTAGTGAAATGATCATTACAACCAAGTTTCATCAAGTTTTGGTGAAAAGAGTTTTGCTGAGATTTCAGCAAACTAGTAGTTTTTTGGAAGCTTGGCAACCCCTTTCAAACGAAAGTGTTTTTCGCCAGTCTCTGCATGGGTTACTTCAATAGGAAACAAACCATAGAGATAGAACTTAGAACTACTTCATTTGGTCAAGTTTCACGGAGCTAGCACAAACCGTGTTTGATTTAGAGTTTCAAACACATCTATCTATATAGCAGAAAACAGAGTGAAACCTAAAAATTCAAAGTGTTACTGGAAACGAACGCTTGAACCTAGAAGAGTGAAAGTTGGGCAGGAAAGTGGGATAAGTGAACTGATCATTACCACCAAGTATCATCAAGATTTGGTGAAAAAATGTTTGCTGAGATTTCAGCAAACTAGTAGTTTTTTGGAAGCTTGGCAACCCCTTTCAAACGAAAGTATTTTTCGCCAGTCTCTGCATGGGGTATTTCAAGAGGAAACAAACCATAGAGATGGAACTTAGAACTACTTCATTTGGTCAAGTTTCAAGGAGATAGCACAAACCGTGTTTGATTTAGAATTCCAAACACAGCTATCTATGTATGAGAAAACAGAGTGAAACCTAAAAATTCAAACTGTTACTGGAAACGAATGCTTCAACCTAGAAGAATAAAAATTGGGCAGCCAAGTGGGATTAGTGAACTGATCATTACCACCAAGTATCATCAAGATTTGGTGAAAAAATGTTTGCTGAGATTTCAGCAAACTAGTAGTTTTTTGGAAGCTTGGCAACCCCTTTCAAACGAAAGTGTTTTTCGCCAGTCTCTGCATGGGGTACTTCAAGAGGAAACAAACCATAGAGATGGAACATAGAACTACTTCATTTGGTCAAGTTTCAAAAACCTAGCACAAACCGTGTTTGATTTAGAGTTTCAAACACATCTATCTATATAGCAGAAAACAGAGTGAAACCTAAAAATTCAAAGTGTTTCTGGAAACGAACGCTTGAACCTAGAAGAGTGAAAGTTGGGCAGCCAAGTGGGATTAGTGAAATGATCATTACCACCAAGTTTCATCAAGTTTTGGTGAAAAGAGTTTTGCTGAGATTTCTGCAAACTAGTAGTTTTTTGGAAGCTTGGCAACCCCTTTCAAACGAAAGTGTTTTTCGCCAGTCTCTGCATGGGGTACTTCAATAGGAAACAAACCATAGAGATAGAACTTAGAACTACTTCATTTGGTAAAGTTTCACGGAGCTAGCACAAACCGTGTTTGATTTAGAGTTTCAAACACATCTATCTATATAGCAGAAAACAGAGTGAAACCTAAAAATTCAAACTGTTACTAAAAACGAATGCTTCAACCTAGAAGAATAAAAATTTGGCAGCCAACTGGGATTAGTGAACTGATCATTACCACCAAGTATCATCAAGATTTGGTGTAAAAATGTTTGCTGAGATTTCAGCAAACTAGTAGTTTTTTGGAAGCTTGGCAACCCCTTTCAAACGAAAGTGTTTTTCGCCAGTCTCTGCATGGGGTACTTCAAGAGGAATCAAACCATAGAGATAGAACTTAGAACTACTTCATTTGGTCAAATTTCAAGGAGCTAGCACAAACCGTGTTTGATTTAGAGTTTCAAACACATCTATCTATATAGCAGAAAACAGAGTGAAACCTAAAAATTCAAAGTGTTACTGGAAACGAACGCTTCAACCTAGAAGAATAAAAATTGGGTAGCCAAGTGGGATTAGTGAACTGATCATTACCACCAAGTATCATTAAGATTTGGTGAAAAAATTTTGCTGAGATTTCAGCAAACTAGTAGTTTTTTGGAAGCTTGGCCACCCCTCTCAAATGAAAGTGTTTTTCGCCAGTCTCTGCATGGTGTACTTCAAGAGGAAACAAACCATAGAGATGGAACATAGAACTACTTCATTTGGTAAAGTTTCAAGGAGCTAGCACAAACCGTGTTTGATTTAGAGATTCAAACACATCTATCTCTATAGCAGAAAACAGAGTGAAACCTAAAAATTCAAAGTGTTACTGGAAACGAACGCTTGAACCTAGAAGAGTAAAAATTGGGCAGCCAAGTGGGCTTAGTGAACTGATCATTACCACCAAGTATCATCAAGATTTGGTGAAAAAAGGTTTGCTGAGATTTCAGCAAACTAGTATTTTTTTGGAAGCTTGGCCACCCCTTTCAAACGAAAGTGTTTTTCGCCAGTCTCTGCATGGGGTACTTCAAGAGGAAACAAACCATAGAGATAGAACTTAGAACTACTTCATTTGGTCAAGTTTCAAGGAGCTAGCACAAACCGTGTTTGATTTAGAGTTTCAAACACATCTATCTATATAGCAGAAAACAGAGTGAAACCTAAAAATTCTCAGTGTTACTGGAAACGAACGCTTGAACCTAGAAGAGTGAAAGTTGGGCAGCCAAGTGGGATTAGTGAAATGATCATTACCACCAAGTTTCATCAAGTTTTGGTGAAAAGAGTTTTGCTGAGATTTCTGCAAACTAGTAGTTTTTTGGAAGCTTGGCAACCCCTTTCAAACGAAAGTGTTTTTCGCCAGTCTCTGCATGGGGTACTTCAATAGGAAACAAACCATAGAGATAGAACTTAGAACTACTTCATTTGGTAAAGTTTCACGGAGCTAGCACAAACCGTGTTTGATTTAGAGTTTCAAACACATCTATCTATATAGCAGAAAACAGAGTGAAACCTAAAAATTCAAACTGTTACTAAAAACGAATGCTTCAACCTAGAAGAATAAAAATTTGGCAGCCAACTGGGATTAGTGAACTGATCATTACCACCAAGTATCATCAAGATTTGGTGTAAAAATGTTTGCTGAGATTTCAGCAAACTAGTAGTTTTTTGGAAGCTTGGCAACCCCTTTCAAACGAAAGTGTTTTTCGCCAGTCTCTGCATGGGGTACTTCAAGAGGAATCAAACCATAGAGATAGAACTTAGAACTACTTCATTTGGTCAAATTTCAAGGAGCTAGCACAAACCGTGTTTGATTTAGAGTTTCAAACACATCTATCTATATAGCAGAAAACAGAGTGAAACCTAAAAATTCAAAGTGTTACTGGAAACGAACGCTTCAACCTAGAAGAATAAAAATTGGGTAGCCAAGTGGGATTAGTGAACTGATCATTACCACCAAGTATCATTAAGATTTGGTGAAAAAATTTTGCTGAGATTTCAGCAAACTAGTAGTTTTTTGGAAGCTTGGCCACCCCTCTCAAATGAAAGTGTTTTTCGCCAGTCTCTGCATGGTGTACTTCAAGAGGAAACAAACCATAGAGATGGAACATAGAACTACTTCATTTGGTAAAGTTTCAAGGAGCTAGCACAAACCGTGTTTGATTTAGAGATTCAAACACATCTATCTCTATAGCAGAAAACAGAGTGAAACCTAAAAATTCAAAGTGTTACTGGAAACGAACGCTTGAACCTAGAAGAGTAAAAATTGGGCAGCCAAGTGGGCTTAGTGAACTGATCATTACCACCAAGTATCATCAAGATTTGGTGAAAAAATGTTTGCTGAGATTTCAGCAAACTAGTATTTTTTTGGAAGCTTGGCCACCCCTTTCAAACGAAAGTGTTTTTCGCCAGTCTCTGCATGGGGTACTTCAAGAGGAAACAAACCATAGAGATAGAACTTAGAACTACTTCATTTGGTCAAGTTTCAAGGAGCTAGCACAAACCGTGTTTGATTTAGAGTTTCAAACACATCTATCTATATAGCAGAAAACAGAGTGAAACCTAAAAATTCTCAGTGTTACTGGAAACGAACGCTTGAACCTAGAAGAGTGAAAGTTGGGCAGCCAAGTGGGATTAGTGAAATGATCATTACCACCAAGTTTCATCAAGTTTTGGTGAAAAAAGTTTTGCTGAGATTTCAGCAAACTAGTAGTTTTTTGGAAGCTTGTCAACCCCTTTCAAACGAAAGTGTTTTTCGCCAGTCTCTGCATGGGGTACTTCAATAGGAAACAAACCATAGAGATGGAACATAGAACTACTTCTTTGGTAAAGTTTCAAGGAGCTAGCAAAAACAGTGTTTGATTTAGAGTTTCAAACACATCTATCTATATAGCAGAAAACAGAGTGAAACCTAAAAATTCAAAGTGTTACTGGAAACGAATGCTTCAACCTAGAAGAAAAAAAATTGGGTAGCCAAGTGGGATTAGTGAACTGATCATTACCACCAAGTATCATTAAGATTTGGTGAAAAAATTTTGCTGAGATTTCAGCAAACTAGTAGTTTTTTGGAAGCTTGGCCACCCCTTTCAAACGAAAGTATTTTTCGCCAGTCTCTGCATGGGGTACTTCAATAGAAAACAAACCATAGAGATAGAACTTAGAACTACTTCATTTGGTCAAGTTTCACGGAGCTAGCACAAACCGTGTTTGATATAGAGTTTCAAACACATCTATCTATATAGCAGAAAACAGAGTGAAACCTAAAAATTCAAAGTGTTACTGGAAACGAACGCTTGAACCTAGAAGAGTGAAAGTTGGGCAGGAAAGTGGGATAAGTGAACTGATCATTACCACCAAGTATCATCAAGATTTGGTGAAAAAATATTTGCTGAGATTTCAGCAAACTAGTAGTTTTTTGGAAGCTTGGCAACCCCTTTCAAACGAAAGTTTTTTTCGCCAGTCTCTGCATGGGGTATTTCAAGAGGAAACAAACCATAGAGATGGAACTTAGAACTACTTCATTTGGTCAAGTTTCAAGGAGATAGCACAAACCGTGTTTGATTTAGAATTCCAAACACAACTATCTATGTATGAGAAAACAGAGTGAAACCTAAAAATTCAAACTGTTACTGGAAACGAATGCTTCAACCTAGAAGAATAAAAATTGGGCAGCCAAGTGGGATTAGTGAACTGATCATTACCACCAAGTATCATCAAGATTTGGTGAAAAAATGTTTGCTGAGATTTCAGCAAACTAGTAGTTTTTTGGAAGCTTGGCAACCCCTTTCAAACAAAAGTGTTTTTCGCCAGTCTCTGCATGGGGTACTTCAAGAGGAAACAAACCATAGAGATGGAACATAGAACTTCTTCATTTGGTAAAGTTTCAAGGAGCTAGCACAAACCGTGTTTGATTTAGAGTTTCAAACACATCTATCTATATAGCAGAAAAGAGAGTGAAACCTAAAAATTCAAAGTGTTTCTGGAAACGAACGCTTGAACCTAGAAGAGTAAAAATTGGGCAGCCAAGTGGGCTTAGTGAACTGATCATTACCACCAAGTATCATCAAGATTTGGTGAAAAAAGGTTTGCTGAGATTTCAGCAAACTAGTAGTTTTTTGGAAGCTTGGCCACCCCTTTCAAACGAAACTGTTTTTCGCCAGTCTCTGCATGGGGTACTTCAAGAGGAAACAAACCATAGAGATAGAACTTAGAACTACTTCATTTGGTCAAGTTTCAAGAAGCTAGCACAAACCGTGTTTGATTTAGAGTTTCAAACACATCTATCTATATAGCAGAAAACAGAGTGAAACCTAAAAATTCTCAGTGTTACTGGAAACGAAAGCTTGAACCTAGAAGAGTGAAAGTTGGGCAGCCAAGTGGGATTAGTGAAATGATCATTACAACCAAGTTTCATCAAGTTTTGGTGAAAAGAGTTTTGCTGAGATTTCAGCAAACTAGTAGTTTTTTGGAAGCTTGGCAACCCCTTTCAAACGAAAGTGTTTTTCGCCAGTCTCTGCATGGGTTACTTCAATAGGAAACAAACCATAGAGATAGAACTTAGAACTACTTCATTTGGTCAAGTTTCACGGAGCTAGCACAAACCGTGTTTGATTTAGAGTTTCAAACACATCTATCTATATAGCAGAAAACAGAGTGAAACCTAAAAATTCAAAGTGTTACTGGAAACGAACGCTTGAACCTAGAAGATGAAAGTTGGGCAGGAAAGTGGGATAAGTGAACTGATCATTACCACCAAGTATCATCAAGATTTGGTGAAAAAATGTTTGCTGAGATTTCAGCAAACTAGTAGTTTTTTGGAAGCTTGGCAACCCCTTTCAAACGAAAGTATTTTTCGCCAGTCTCTGCATGGGGTATTTCAAGAGGAAACAAACCATAGAGATGGAACTTAGAACTACTTCATTTGGTCAAGTTTCAAGGAGATAGCACAAACCGTGTTTGATTTAGAATTCCAAACACAGCTATCTATGTATGAGAAAACAGAGTGAAACCTAAAAATTCAAACTGTTACTGGAAACGAATTCTTCAACCTAGAAGAATAAAAATTGGGCAGCCAAGTGGGATTAGTGAACTGATCATTACCACCAAGTATCATCAAGATTTGGTGAAAAAATGTTTGCTGAGATTTCAGCAAACTAGTAGTTTTTTGGAAGCTTGGCAACCCCTTTCAAACGAAAGTGTTTTTCGCCAGTCTCTGCATGGGGTACTTCAAGAGGAAACAAACCATAGAGATGGAACATAGAACTACTTCATTTGGTCAAGTTTCAAGGACCTAGCACAAACCGTGTTTGATTTAGAGTTTCAAACACATCTATCTATATAGCAGAAAACAGAGTGAAACCTAAAAATTCAAAGTGTTTCTGGAAACGAACGCTTGAACCTAGAAGAGTAAAAATTGGGCAGCCAAGTGGGCTTAGTGAACTGATCATTACCACCAAGTATCATCAAGATTTGGTGAAAAAAGGTTTGCTGAGATTTCAGCAAACTAGTAGTTTTTTGGAAGCTTGGCCACCCCTTTCAAACGAAAGTGTTTTTTCGCCAGTCTCTGCATGGGGTACTTCAAGAGGAAACAAACCATAGAGATAGAACTTAGAACTACTTCATTTGGTCAAGTTTCAAGAAGCTAGCACAAACCGTGTTTGATTTAGAGTTTCAAACATATCTAACTATATAGCAGAAAACAGAGTGAAACCTAAAAATTCTCAGTGTTACTGGAAACGAACGCTTGAACCTAGAAGAGTGAAAGTTGAGCAGCCAAGTGGGATTAGTGAAATGATCATTACAACCAAGTTTCATCAAGTTTTGGTGAAAAGAGTTTTGCTGAGATTTCAGCAAACTAGTAGTTTTTTGGAAGCTTGGCAACCCCTTTCAAACGAAAGTGTTTTTCGCCAGTCTCTGCATGGGTTACTTCAATAGGAAACAAACCATAGAGATAGAACTTAGAACTACTTCATTTGGTCAAGTTTCACGGAGCTAGCACAAACCGTGTTTGATTTAGAGTTTCAAACACATCTATCTATATAGCAGAAAACAGAGTGAAACCTAAAAATTCAAAGTGTTACTGGAAACGAACGCTTGAACCTAGAAGAGTGAAAGTTGGGCAGGAAAGTGGGATAAGTGAACTGATCATTACCACCAAGTATCATCAAGATTTGGTGAAAAAATGTTTGCTGAGATTTCAGCAAACTAGTAGTTTTTTGGAAGCTTGGCAACCCCTTTCAAACGAAAGTATTTTTCGCCAGTCTCTGCATGGGGTATTTCAAGAGGAAACAAACCATAGAGATGGAACTTAGAACTACTTCATTTGGTCAAGTTTCAAGGAGATAGCACAAACCGTGTTTGATTTAGAATTCCAAACACAGCTATCTATGTATGAGAAAACAGAGTGAAACCTAAAAATTCAAACTGTTACTGGAAACGAATGCTTCAACCTAGAAGAATAAAAATTGGGCAGCCAAGTGGGATTAGTGAACTGATCATTACCACCAAGTATCATCAAGATTTGGTGAAAAAATGTTTGCTGAGATTTCAGCAAACTAGTAGTTTTTTGGAAGCTTGGCAACCCCTTTCAAACGAAAGTGTTTTTCGCCAGTCCCTGCATGGGGTACTTCAAGAGGAAACAAACCATAGAGATGGAACATAGAACTACTTCATTTGGTCAAGTTTCAAGGACCTAGCACAAACCGTGTTTGATTTAGAGTTTCAAACACATCTATCTATATAGCAGAAAACAGAGTGAAACCTAAAAATTCAAAGTGTTTCTGGAAACGAACGCTTGAACCTAGAAGAGTGAAAGTTGGGCAGCCAAGTGGGATTAGTGAAATGATCATTACCACCAAGTTTCATCAAGTTTTGGTGAAAAGAGTTTTGCTGAGATTTCAGCAAACTATTAGTTTTTTGGAAGCTTGGCAACCCCTTTCAAACGAAAGTGTTTTTCGCCAGTCTCTGCATGGGGTACTTCAATAGGAAACAAACCATAGAGATAGAACTTAGAACTACTTCATTTGGTAAAGTTTCACGGAGCTAGCACAAACCGTGTTTGATTTAGAGTTTCAAACACATCTATCTATATAGCAGAAAACAGAGTGAAACCTAAAAATTCAAACTGTTACTAAAAACGAATGCTTCAACCTAGAAGAATAAAAATTTGGCAGCCAACTGGGATTAGTGAACTCATCATTACCACCAAGTATCATCAAGATTTGGTGTAAAAATGTTTGCTGAGATTTCAGCAAACTAGTAGTTTTTTGGAAGCTTGGCAACCCCTTTCAAACGAAAGTGTTTTTCGCCAGTCTCTGCATGGGGTACTTCAAGAGGAACCAAACCATAGAGATAGAACTTAGAACTACTTCATTTGGTCAAATTTCAAGGAGCTAGCACAAACCGTGTTTGATTTAGAGTTTCAAACACATCTATCTATATAGCAGAAAACAGAGTGAAACCTAAAAATTCAAAGTGTTACTGGAAACGAACGCTTCAACCTAGAAGAATAAAAATTGGGTAGCCAAGTGGGATTAGTGAACTGATCATTACCACCAAGTATCATTAAGATTTGGTGAAAAAATTTTGCTGAGATTTCAGCAAACTAGTAGTTTTTTGGAAGCTTGGCCACCCCTCTCAAATGAAAGTGTTTTTCGCCAGTCTCTGCATGGTGTACTTCAAGAGGAAACAAACCATAGAGATGGAACATAGAACTACTTCATTTGGTAAAGTTTCAAGGAGCTAGCACAAACCGTGTTTGATTTAGAGATTCAAACACATCTATCTCTATAGCAGAAAACAGAGTGAAACCTAAAAATTCAAAGTGTCACTGGAAACGAACGCTTGAACCTAGAAGAGTAAAAATTGGGCAGCCAAGTGGGCTTAGTGAACTGATCATTACCACCAAGTATCATCAAGATTTGGTGAAAAAATGTTTGCTGAGATTTCAGCAAACTAGTATTTTTTTGGAAGCTTGGCCACCCCTTTCAAACGAAAGTGTTTTTCGCCAGTCTCTGCATGGGGTACTTCAAGAGGAAACAAACCATAGAGATAGAACTTAGAACTACTTCATTTGGTCAAGTTTCAAGGAGCTAGCACAAACCGTGTTTGATTTAGAGTTTCAAACACATCTATCTATATAGCAGAAAACAGAGTGAAACCTAAAAATTCTCAGTGTTACTGGAAACGAACGCTTGAACCTAGAAGAGTGAAAGTTGGGCAGCCAAGTGGGATTAGTGAAATGATCATTACCACCAAGTTTCATCAAGTTTTGGTGAAAAAAGTTTTGCTGAGATTTCAGCAAACTAGTAGTTTTTTGGAAGCTTGTCAACCCCTTTCAAACGAAAGTGTTTTTCGACAGTCTCTGCATGGGGTACTTCAATAGGAAACAAACCATAGAGATGGAACATAGAACTACTTCTTTGGTAAAGTTTCAAGGAGCTAGCAAAAACAGTGTTTGATTTAGAGTTTCAAACACATCTATCTATATAGCAGAAAACAGAGTGAAACCTAAAAATTCAAAGTGTTACTGGAAACGAATGCTTCAACCTAGAAGAAAAAAAATTGGGTAGCCAAGTGGGATTAGTGAACTGATCATTACCACCAAGTATCATTAAGATTTGGTGAAAAAATTTTGCTGAGATTTCAGCAAACTAGTAGTTTTTTGGAAGCTTGGCCACCCCTTTCAAACGAAAGTGTTTTTCGCCAGTCTCTGCATGGGGTACTTCAATAGAAAACAAACCATAGAGATAGAACTTAGAACTACTTCATTTGGTCAAGTTTCACGGAGCTAGCACAAACCGTGTTTGATTTAGAGTTTCAAACACATCTATCTATATAGCAGAAAACAGAGTGAAACCTAAAAATTCAAAGTGTTACTGGAAACGAACGCTTGAACCTAGAAGAGTGAAAGTTGGGCAGGAAAGTGGGATAAGTGAACTGATCATTACCACCAAGTATCATCAAGATTTGGTGAAAAAATATTTGCTGAGATTTCAGCAAACTAGTAGTTTTTTGGAAGCTTGGCAACCCCTTTCAAACGAAAGTATTTTTCGCCAGTCTCTGCATGGGGTATTTCAAGAGGAAACAAACCATAGAGATGGAACTTAGAACTACTTCATTTGGTCAAGTTTCAAGGAGATAGCACAAACCGTGTTTGATTTAGAATTCCAAACACAACTATCTATGTATGAGAAAACAGAGTGAAACCTAAAAATTCAAACTGTTACTGGAAACGAATGCTTCAACCTAGAAGAATAAAAATTGGGCAGCCAAGTGGGATTAGTGAACTGATCATTACCACCAAGTATCATCAAGATTTGGTGAAAAAATGTTTGCTGAGATTTCAGCAAACTAGTAGTTTTTTGGAAGCTTGGCAACCCCTTTCAAACAAAAGTGTTTTTCGCCAGTCTCTGCATGGGGTACTTCAAGAGGAAACAAACCATAGAGATGGAACATAGAACTACTTCATTTGGTAAAGTTTCAAGGAGCTAGCACAAACCGTGTTTGATTTAGAGTTTCAAACACATCTATCTATATAGCAGAAAACAGAGTGAAACCTAAAAATTCAAAGTGTTTCTGGAAACGAACGCTTGAACCTAGAAGAGTAAAAATTGGGCAGCCAAGTGGGCTTAGTGAACTGATCATTACCACCAAGTATCATCAAGATTTGGTGAAAAAAGGTTTGCTGAGATTTCAGCAAACTAGTAGTTTTTTGGAAGCTTGGCCACCCCTTTCAAACGAAACTGTTTTTCGCCAGTCTCTGCATGGGGTACTTCAAGAGGAAACAAACCATAGAGATAGAACTTAGAACTACTTCATTTGGTCAAGTTTCAAGAAGCTAGCACAAACCGTGTTTGATTTAGAATTCCAAACACAGCTATCTATGTATGAGAAAACAGAGTGAAACCTAAAAATTCAAACTGTTACTGGAAACGAATGCTTGAACCTAGAAGAATAAAAATTGGGCAGCCAAGTGTGATTAGTGAACTGATCATTACCACCAAGTATCATCAAGATTTGGTGAAAAAATGTTTGCTGAGATTTCAGCAAACTAGTAGTTTTTTGGAAGCTTGGCAACCCCTTTCAAACGAAAGTGTTTTTCGCCAGTCTCTGCATGGGGTACTTCAAGAGGAAACAAACCATAGAGATGGAACATAGAACTACTTCATTTGGTCAAGTTTCAAGGACCTAGCACAAACCGTGTTTGATTTAGAGTTTCAAACACATCTATCTATATAGCAGAAAACAGAGTGAAACCTAAAAATTCAAAGTGTTTCTGGAAACGAACGCTTGAACCTAGAAGAGTAAAAATTGGGCAGCCAAGTGGGCTTAGTGAACTGATCATTACCACCAAGTATCATCAAGATTTGGTGAAAAAAGGTTTGCTGAGATTTCAGCAAACTAGTAGTTTTTTGGAAGCTTGGCCACCCCTTTCAAACGAAAGTGTTTTTTCGCCAGTCTCTGCATGGGGTACTTCAAGAGGAAACAAACCATAGAGATAGAACTTAGAACTACTTCATTTGGTCAAGTTTCAAGAAGCTAGCACAAACCGTGTTTGATTTAGAGTTTCAAACATATCTAACTATATAGCAGAAAACAGAGTGAAACCTAAAAATTCTCAGTGTTACTGGAAACGAACGCTTGAACCTAGAAGAGTGAAAGTTGAGCAGCCAAGTGGGATTAGTGAAATGATCATTACCACCAAGTTTCATCAAGTTTTGGTGAAAAGAGTTTTGCTGAGATTTCAGCAAACTAGTAGTTTTTTGGAAGCTTGGCAACCCCTTTCAAACCAAAGTGTTTTTCGCCAGTCTCTGCATGGGGTACTTCAATAGGAAACAAACCATAGAGATAGAACTTAGAACTACTTCATTTGGTCAAGTTTCACGGAGCTAGCACAAACCGTGTTTGATTTAGAGTTTCAAACACATCTATCTATATAGCAGAAAACAGAGTGAAACCTAAAAATTCAAAGTGTTACTGGAAACGAACGCTTGAACCTAGAAGAGTGAAAGTTGGGCAGGAAAGTGGGATTAGTGAACTGATCATTACCACCAAGTATCATCAAGATTTGGTGAAAAAATGTTTGCTGAGATTTCAGCAAACTAGTAGTTTTTTGGAAGCTTGGCAACCCCTTTCAAACGAAAGTGTTTTTCGCCAGTCTCTGCATGGGGTATTTCAAGAGGAAACAAACCATAGAGATAGAACTTAGAACTACTTCATTTGGTCAAGTTTCAAGGAGCTAGCACAAACCGTGTTTGATTTAGAATTCCAAACACAGCTATCTATGTATGAGAAAACAGAGTGAAACCTAAAAATTCAAACTGTTACTGGAAACGAATGCTTCAACCTAGAAGAATAAAAATTGGGCAGCCAAGTGGGATTAGTGAACTGATCATTACCACCAAGTATCATCAAGATTTGGTGAAAAAATGTTTGCTGAGATTTCAGCAAACTAGTATTTTTTTGGAAGCTTGGCCACCCCTTTCAAACGAAAGTGTTTTTCGCCAGTCTCTGCATGGGGTACTTCAAGAGGAACCAAACCATAGAGATAGAACTTAGAACTACTTCATTTGGTCAAATTTCAAGGAGCTAGCACAAACCGTGTTTGATTTAGAGTTTCAAACACATCTATCTATATAGCAGAAAACAGAGTGAAACCTAAAAATTCAAAGTGTTACTGGAAACGAATGCTTCAACCTAGAAGAAAAAAAATTGGGTAGCCAAGTGGGATTAGTGAACTGATCATTACCACCAAGTATCATTAAGTTTTGGTGAAAAAATTTTGCTGAGATTTCAGCAAACTAATAGTTTTTTGGAAGCTTGGCCACCCCTTTCAAACGAAAGTGTTTTTCGCCAGTCTCTGCATGGTGTACTTCAAGAGGAAACAAACCATAGAGATGGAACATAGAACTACTTCATTTGGTAAAGTTTCAAGGAGCTAGCACAAACCGTGTTTGATTTAGAGTTTCAAACACATCTATCTATATAGCAGAAAACAGAGTGAAACCTAAAAATTCAAAGTGTTACTGGAAACGAACGCTTGAACCTAGAAGAGTAAAAATTGGGCAGCCAAGTGGGCTTAGTGAACTAATCATTACCAACAAGTATCATCAAGATTTGGTGAAAAAAATGTTTGCTGAGATTTCAGCAAACTAGTATTTTTTTGGAAGCTTGGCCACCCCTTTCATACGAAAGTGTTTTTCGCCAGTCTCTGCATGGGGTACTTCAAGAGGAAACAAACCATAGAGATAGAACTTAGAACTACTTCATTTGGTCAAGTTTCAAGGAGCTAGCACAAACCGTGTTTGATTTAGAGTTTCAAACACATCTATCTATATAGCAGAAAACAGAGTGAAACCCAAAAATACAAGTGTTACTGGAAACGAACGCTTGAACCTAGAAGAGTAAAAGTTGGGCAGCCAAGTGGGATTAGTGACCTGATCATTACCACCAAGTATCATCAAGATTTGGTGAAAAAAGGTTTGCTGAGATTTCAGCAAACTAGTAGTTTTTTGGAAGCTTGGCCACCACTTTCAAACGAAAGTGTTTTTCGCCAGTCTCTGCATGGGGTACTTCAAGAGGAAACAAACCATAGAGATAGAACTTAGAACTACTTTATTTGGTCAAGTTTCAAGAAGCTAGCACAAACCGTGTTTGATTTAGAGTTTCAAACACATCTATCTATATAGCAGAAAACAGAGTGAAACCTAAAAATTCTCAGTGTTACTGGAAACGAAAGCTTGAACCTAGAAGAGTGAAAGTTGGGCAGCCAAGTGGGATTAGTGAAATGATCATTACAACCAAGTTTCATCAAGTTTTGGTGAAAAGAGTTTTGCTGAGATTTCAGCAAACTAGTAGTTTTTTGGAAGCTTGGCAACCCCTTTCAAACGAAAGTGTTTTTTGCCAGTCTCTGCATGGGGTACTTCAATAGGAAACAAACCATAGAGATAGAACTTAGAACTACTTCATTTGGTCAAGTTTCACGGAGCTAGCACAAACCGTGTTTGATTTAGAGTTTCAAACACATCTATCTATATAGCAGAAAACAGAGTGAAACCTAAAAATTCAAAGTGTTACTGGAAACGAACGCTTGAACCTAGAAGAGTGAAAGTTGGGCAGGAAAGTGGGATAAGTGAACTGATCATTACCACCAAGTATCATCAAGATTTGGTGAAAAAATGTTTGCTGAGATTTCAGCAAACTAGTAGTTTTTTGGAAGCTTGGCAACCCCTTTCAAACGAAAGTATTTTTCGCCAGTCTCTGCATGGGGTATTTCAAGAGGAAACAAACCATAGAGATGGAACTTAGAACTACTTCATTTGGTCAAGTTTCAAGGAGATAGCACAAACCGTGTTTGATTTAGAATTCCAAACACAGCTATCTATGTATGAGAAAACAGAGTGAAAACTAAAAATTCAAACTGTTACTGGAAACGAATGCTTCAACCTAGAAGAATAAAAATTGGGCAGCCAAGTGGGATTAGTGAACTGATCATTACCACCAAGTATCATCAAGATTTGGTGAAAAAATGTTTGCTGAGATTTCAGCAAACTAGTAGTTTTTTGGAAGCTTGGCAACCCCTTTCAAACGAAAGTGTTTTTCGCCAGCCTCTGCATGGGGTACTTCAAGAGGAAACAAACCATAGAGATGGAACATAGAACTACTTCATTTGGTAAAGTTTCAAGAAGCTAGCACAAACCGTGTTTGATTTAGAGTTTCAAACACATCTATCTATATAGCAGAAAACAGAGTGAAACCTAAAAATTCAAAGTGTTTCTGGAAACGAACGCTTGAACCTAGAAGAGTAAAAATTGGGCAGCCAAGTGGGCTTAGTGAACTGATCATTACCACCAAGTATCATCAAGATTTGGTGAAAAAAGGTTTGCTGAGATTTCAGAAAACTAGTAGTTTTTTGGAAGCTTGGCCACCCCTTTCAAACGAAAGTGTTTTTCGCCAGTCTCTGCATGGGGTACTTCAAGAGGAAACAAACCATAGAGATAGAACTTAGAACTACTTCATTTGGTCAAGTTTCAAGAAGCTAGCACAAACCGTGTTTGATTTAGAGTTTCAAACATATCTAACTATATAGCAGAAAACAGAGTGAAACCTAAAAATTCTCAGTGTTACTGGAAACGAACGCTTGAACCTAGAAGAGTGAAAGTTGAGCAGCCAAGTGGGATTAGTGAAATGATCATTACCACCAAGTTTCATCAAGTTTTGGTGAAAAGAGTTTTGCTGAGATTTCAGCAAACTAGTAGTTTTTTGGAAGCTTGGCAACCCCTTTCAAACCAAAGTGTTTTTCGCCAGTCTCTGCATGGGGTACTTCAATAGGAAACAAACCATAGAGATAGAACTTAGAACTACTTCATTTGGTCAAGTTTCACGGAGCTAGCACAAACCGTGTTTGATTTAGAGTTTCAAACACATCTATCTATATAGCAGAAAACAGAGTGAAACCTAAAAATTCAAAGTGTTACTGGAAACGAACGCTTGAACCTAGAAGAGTGAAAGTTGGGCAGGAAAGTGGGATTAGTGAACTGATCATTACCACCAAGTATCATCAAGATTTGGTGAAAAAATGTTTGCTGAGATTTCAGCAAACTAGTAGTTTTTTGGAAGCTTGGCAACCCCTTTCAAACGAAAGTGTTTTTCGCCAGTCTCTGCATGGGGTATTTCAAGAGGAAACAAACCATAGAGATAGAACTTAGAACTACTTCATTTGGTCAAGTTTCAAGGAGCTAGCACAAACCGTGTTTGATTTAGAATTCCAAACACAGCTATCTATGTATGAGAAAACAGAGTGAAACCTAAAAATTCAAACTGTTACTGGAAACGAATGCTTCAACCTAGAAGAATAAAAATTGGGCAGCCAAGTGGGATTAGTGAACTGATCATTACCACCAAGTATCATCAAGATTTGGTGAAAAAATGTTTGCTGAGATTTCAGCAAACTAGTATTTTTTTGGAAGCTTGGCCACCCCTTTCAAACGAAAGTGTTTTTCGCCAGTCTCTGCATGGGGTACTTCAAGAGGAACCAAACCATAGAGATAGAACTTAGAACTACTTCATTTGGTCAAATTTCAAGGAGCTAGCACAAACCGTGTTTGATTTAGAGTTTCAAACACATCTATCTATATAGCAGAAAACAGAGTGAAACCTAAAAATTCAAAGTGTTACTGGAAACGAATGCTTCAACCTAGAAGAAAAAAAATTGGGTAGCCAAGTGGGATTAGTGAACTGATCATTACCACCAAGTATCATTAAGTTTTGGTGAAAAAATTTTGCTGAGATTTCAGCAAACTAATAGTTTTTTGGAAGCTTGGCCACCCCTTTCAAACGAAAGTGTTTTTCGCCAGTCTCTGCATGGTGTACTTCAAGAGGAAACAAACCATAGAGATGGAACATAGAACTACTTCATTTGGTAAAGTTTCAAGGAGCTAGCACAAACCGTGTTTGATTTAGAGTTTCAAACACA
>NW_027516396.1:0-59923 GCF_048772815.1 Callospermophilus lateralis | reverse complement strand
GGTTTGTAATAGCTCTTTGAAACTTGACAAAATAAAGGAGTTCTCAGTTTTGTCGCTATGGTTTGTTTCCTCTTCAAGTAGCCCTAGGCACAGACTGTGGAAAACCACTTTCATTGAGAGGGGTTCCCAAGCTTCTAAGAAATCACGAGTTTCTGAAATACCAGCAAATATTTTTTCACCCAATCTTGATGATACTTCGTGGTAATGATCAGTACACAAATCCCACTTGGCTCACCAAATTTTGTTCTTCTAGGTTGAAGCGTTCGTCTACAGTAGCAGTTTTTATATTTAGGTTTCACTGTGTTCTCTCATATATAGATAGATGAATTTGGAACTCTAAATCCAACATGGTTTGTAGTAGCTCTTTGAAACTTGACAAAATAAAGGAGTTCTCAGTTTTGTCTCTATGGTTTGTTTCCTCTTCAAGTAGCCCTAGGCACAGACAGTGGAACGCACTTTCATTGAGATGGGTTGCCAAGCTTCTAAGAAATAACGAGTTTCCGAAATACCAGAAAATATTTTTTCACACAATCTTGTTGATACTTGGTGGTAATGATCAGTACACAAATCCCACTTGGCTCACCAAATTTTGTTCTTCTAGGTTGAAGCGTTCGTCTACATTACAGTTTTTATATTTAGGTTTCTCTCTGTTCTCTCCTATATAGATAGATGAATTTGGAACTCTAAATCCAACATGGTTTGTAGTAGCTCTTTGAAACTTGACAAAATAAAGGAGTTCTCAGATTTGTCTCTTTGGTTTGTTTCCTCTTCACATAGCCCTATGCACAGACTGTGGAAAAGCACTTTCATTGAGAGGGGTTGCCAACCTTCTAAGAAATGAGTTTCCGAAATACCAGCAAATATATTTTCACCCAATCTTGATGATACTTGGTGCTAATGATCAGTACACAAATCCCACTAGGCTCACCAAATTTTGTTCTTCTAGGTTGAAGCGTTCGTCTACAGTAGCAGTTTTTATATTTAGGTTTCACTATGTTCTCTCATATATAGATAGATGAATTTGGAACTCTAAATCCAACATGGTTTCTAATAGCTCTTTGAAACTTGACAAAATAAAGGAGTTCTCAGTTTTGTCGCTATGGTTTGTTTCCTCTTCAAGTAGCCCTAGGCACAGACTGTGGAAAAGCACTTTCATTGAGAGGGGTTCCCAAGCTTCTAAGAAATCACGAGTTTCCGAAATACCACCAAATATTGTTTCACCCAATCTTGATGATACTTGTTGCTAATCATCAGTACACACATCCCACTTGGCTCACCAAATTTAGTTCTTCTAGGTTGAAGCGTTCGTGTACAGTAGCAGTTTTTATATTTAGGTTTCCCTCTGTTCTCTCCTATACAGATAGATGAATTTGGAACTCTAAATCCAACATGGTTTGTAGTAGCTCTTTGAAACTTGCCAAAATAAAGGAGTTCTCAGTTTTGTCTCTATGGTTTGTTTCCTCTTCATGTAGCCCTAGGCACAGACTTTGGAAAAGCACCTTCATTGAGAGGGGTTGCCAAGCTTCTAAGAAATAACGAGTTTCCGAAATACCAGCAAATATTTTTTCACCCAATCTTGATGATACTTGTTGCTAATCATCAGTACACACATCCCACTTGGCTCACCAAATTTTGTTCTTCTAGGTTGAAGCGTTCGTCTACAGTAGCAGTTTTTATATTTAGGTTTCACTCTGTTCTCTCATATATAGATAGATGATTTTGGAACTCTAAATCCAACATGGTTTGTAGTAGCTCTTTGAAACTTGACAAAATAAAGTAGTTCTCAGTTTTGTCTCTATGGTTTGTTTCCTCTTCAAGTAGCCCTAGCCACAGACAGTGGAAAGCACTTTCATTGAGATGGTTTGCCAAGCTTCTAAGAAATAACGATTTCCGAAATACCAGCAAATATTTTTTCACACAATCTTGTTGATACTTGGTGGTAATGATCAGTACACAAATCCCACTTGGCTCACCAAATTTTGTTCTTCTAGGTTGAAACGTTCGTCTACAGTACAGTTTTTATATTTAGGTTTCTCTCTGTTCTCTCCTATATAGATAGATGAATTTGGAACTCTAAATCCAACCTGGTTTGAAGTAGCTCTGTGAACCTTGACAAAATAAAGAAGTTCTCAGATTTGTCTCTTTGGTTTGTTTCCTCTTCAAGTAGCCCTAGGCACAGACTGTGGAAAAGCACTTTCATTGAGAGGGAATCCAAGCTTCTAAGAAATAACGAGTTTCCGAAATACCAGCAAATATTTTTTCACACAATCTTGTTGATACTTGGTGGTAATGATCATTACACAAATCCCACTTGGCTCACCAAATTTTGTTCTTCTAGGTTGAAGCGTTCGTCTACAGTAGCAGTTTTTATATTTAGGTTTCTCTCTGTTCTCTCCCATATAGATAGATGAATTTGGAACTCTAAATCCAACATGGTTTGTAGTAGTTCTTTGAAACTTGACAAAATAAAGGAGTTCTCAGATTTGTCTCTATGGTTTGTTTCCTCTTCAAGTAGCCCTAGGCACAGACTGTGGAAAAGCACTTTCATTGAGATGGTTTGCCAAGCTTCTAAGAAATAACGAGTTTCCGAAATACCAGCAAATATTTTTTCACACAATCTTGTTGATACTTGGTGGTAATGATCAGTACACAATTCCCACTTGGCTCACCAAATTTTGTTCTTCTAGGTTGAAGCATTCGTCTACAGTAGCAGTTTTTATATTTAGGTTTTCCTCTGTTCTCTCCTATATAGAAAGATGAATTTGGAACTCTAAATCCAACATGGTTTGTAGTAGCTCTGTGAAACTTGACAAAATAAAGGAGTTCTCAGTTTTGTCGCTATGGTTTGTTTCCTCTTCAAGTAGCCCTAGGCACAGACTGTGGAAAAGCACTTTCATTGAGAGGGGTTCCCAAGCTTCTAAGAAATCACGAGTTTCCAAAATACCAGCAAATATTTTTTCACCCAATCTTGATGATACTTGGTGCTAATGATCAGTACACAAATCCCACTTGGCTCACCAAATTTTGTTCTGCTAGGTTGAAGCATTCGTCTACAGTAGCAGTTTTTATATTTAGGTTTCCCTCTGTTCTCTCCTATATAGAAAGATGAATTTGGAACTCTAAATCTAACATGGTTTGTAGTAGCTCTTTGAAACTTGACAAAATAAAGGAGTTCTCAGTTTTGTCTCTATGGTTTGTTTCCTCTTCAAGTAGCCCTAGGCCCAGACTCTGTAAAGCACTTTCATTGAGAGGGGTTGCCAAGCTTCTAAGAAATAACGAGTTTCCGAAATACCAGCAAATATTTTTTCACCCAATCTTGATGATACTTGGTGCTAATGATCAGTACACAAATCCCACTTGGCTCACCAAATTTTGTTCTTCTAGGTTGAAGCATTCGTCTACAGTAGCAGTTTTTATATTTAGGTTTTCCTCTGTTCTCTTCTATATAGAAGGATGAATTTGGAACTCTAAATCCAACATGGTTTGTAGTAGCTCTTTGAAACTTGACAAAATAAAGGGGTTCTCAGTTTTGTCGCTATGGTTTGTTTCCTCTTCAAGTAGCCCTAGGCACAGACTGTGGAAAAGCACTTTCATTGAGAGGGGTTCCCAAGCTTCTAAGAAATCACGAGTTTCCGAAATAGAAGCAAATATTTTTTCACCCAATCTTGATGATACTTGGTGCTAATGATCAGTACACAAATCCCACTTGGCTCACCAAATTTTGTTCTTCTAGGTTGAAGCGTTCGTCTACAGTAGCAGTTTTTATATTTAGGTTTCCCTCTGTTCTCTCCTATATAGAAAGATGAATTTGGAACTCTAAATCCAACATGGTTTGTATTAGCTCTTTGAAACTTGACAAAATAAAGGAGTTCTCAGTTTTGTCTCTATGGTTTGTTTCCTCTTAAAGTAGCCCTAGGCACAGACTGTGGAAAGCACTTTCATTGAGATGGTTTGCCAAGCTTCTAAGAAATAACGAGTTTCCGAAATACCAGCAAATATTTTTTCACACAATCTTGTTGATACTTGGTGGTAATGATCATTACACAAATCCCACTTGGCTCACCAAATTTTGTTCTTCTAGGTTGAAGCGTTCGTCTACAGTAGCAGTTTTTATATTTAGGTTTCTCTCTGTTCTCTCCCATATAGATAGATGAATTTGGAACTCTAAATCCAACATGGTTTGTAGTAGTTCTTTGAAACTTGACAAAATAAAGAAGTTCTCAGATTTGTCTCTATGGTTTGTTTCCTCTTCAAGTAGCCCTAGGCACAGACTGTGGAAAAGCACTTTCATTGAGATGGTTTGCCAAGCTTCTAAGAAATAACGAGTTTCCGAAATACCAGCAAATATTTTTTCACACAATCTTGTTGATACTTGGTGGTAATGATCAGTACACAAATCCCACTTGGCTCACCAAATTTTGTTCTTCTAGGTTGAAGCATTCGTCTACAGTAGCAGTTTTTATATTTAGGTTTTCCTCTGTTCTCTCCTATATAGAAAGATGAATTTGGAACTCTAAATCCAACATGGTTTGTAGTAGCTCTGTGAAACTTGACAAAATAAAGGAGTTCTCAGTTTTGTCGCTATGGTTTGTTTCCTCTTCAAGTAGCCCTAGGCACAGACTGTGGAAAAGCACTTTCATTGAGAGGGGTTCCCAAGCTTCTAAGAAATCACGAGTTTCTGAAATACCAGCAAATATTTTTTCACCCAATCTTGATGATACTTCGTGGTAATGATCAGTACACAAATCCCACTTGGCTCACCAAATTTTGTTCTTCTAGGTTGAAGCGTTCGTCTACAGTAGCAGTTTTTATATTTAGGTTTCACTGTGTTCTCTCATATATAGATAGATGAATTTGGAACTCTAAATCCAACATGGTTTGTAGTAGCTCTTTGAAACTTGACAAAATAAAGGAGTTCTCAGTTTTGTCTCTATGGTTTGTTTCCTCTTCAAGTAGCCCTAGCCACAGACAGTGGAAAGCACTTTCATTGAGATGGGTTGCCAAGCTTCTAAGAAATAACGAGTTTCCGAAATACCAGAAAATATTTTTTCACACAATCTTGTTGATACTTGGTGGTAATGATCAGTACACAAATCCCACTTGGCTCACCAAATTTTGTTCTTCTAGGTTGAAGCGTTCGTCTACAGTACAGTTTTTATATTTAGGTTTCTCTCTGTTCTCTCCTATATAGATAGATGAATTTGGAACTCTAAATCCAACATGGTTTGTAGTAGCTCTTTGAAACTTGACAAAATAAAGGAGTTCTCAGATTTGTCTCTTTGGTTTGTTTCCTCTTCACATAGCCCTAGGCACAGACTGTGGAAAAGCACTTTCATTGAGAGGGGTTGCCAACCTTCTAAGAAATGAGTTTCCGAAATACCAGCAAATATATTTTCACCCAATCTTGATGATACTTGGTGCTAATGATCAGTACACAAATCCCACTAGGCTCACCAAATTTTGTTCTTCTAGGTTGAAGCGTTCGTCTACAGTAGCAGTTTTTATATTTAGGTTTCACTATGTTCTCTCATATACAGATAGATGAATTTGGAACTCTAAATCCAACATGGTTTCTAATAGCTCTTTGAAACTTGACAAAATAAAGGAGTTCTCAGTTTTGTCGCTATGGTTTGTTTCCTCTTCAAGTAGCCCTAGGCACAGACTGTGGAAAAGCACTTTCATTGAGAGGGGTTCCCAATCTTCTAAGAAATCACGAGTTTCCGAAATACCACCAAATATTGTTTCACCCAATCTTGATGATACTTGTTGCTAATCATCAGTACACACATCCCACTTGGCTCACCAAATTTAGTTCTTCTAGGTTGAAGCGTTCGTGTAGAGTAGCAGTTTTTATATTTAGGTTTCTCTCTGTTCTCTCCTATACAGATAGATGAATTTGGAACTCTAAATCCAACATGGTTTGTAGTAGCTCTTTGAAACATGACAAAATAAAGGAGTTCTCAGTTTTGTCTCTATGGTTTGTTTCCTCTTCATGTAGCCCTAGGCACAGACTTTGGAAAAGCACCTTCATTGAGAGGGGTTGCCAAGCTTCTAAGAAATAACGAGTTTCCGAAATACCAGCAAATATTTTTTCACCCAATCTTGATGATACTTGTTGCTAATCATCAGTACACACATCGCACTTGGCTCACCAAATTTTGTTCTTCTAGGTTGAAGCGTTCGTCTACAGTAGCAGTTTTTATACTTAGGTTTCACTCTGTTCTCACATATATAGATAGATGACTTTGGAACTCTAAATCCAACATGGTTTGTAGTAGCTCTTTGAAACTTGACAAAATAAAGTAGTTCTCAGTTTTGTCTCTATGGTTTGTTTCCTCTTCAAGTAGCCCTAGCCACAGACAGTGGAAAGCACTTTCATTGAGATGGGTTGCCAAGCTTCTAAGAAATAACGAGTTGCCGAAATACCAGCAAATATTTTTTCACACAATCTTGTTGATACTTGGTGGTAATGATCAGTACACAAATCCCACTTGGCTCACCAAATTTTGTTCTTCTAGGTTGAAGCGTTCGTCTACAGTACAGTTTTTATATTTAGGTTTCTCTCTGTTCTCTCCTATATAGATAGATGAATTTGGAACTCTAAATCCAACATGGTTTGTAGTAGCTCTTTGAAACTTGACAAAATAAAGGAGTTTTCAGATTTGTCTCTTTGGTTTGTTTCCTCTTCAAGTAGCCCTAGGCACAGACTGTGGAAAAGCACTTTCATTGGGAGGGGTTGCCAACCTTCTAAGAAATAACGAGTTTCCGAAATACCAGCAAATATTTTTCCACGCAATCTTGATGATACTTGGTGGTAATGATCAGTACACAAATCCCACTTGGCTTACCAAATTTTGTTCTTCTAGGTTGAAGCGTTCGTCTACAGTAGCAGTTTTTATATTTAGGTTTCCCTCTGTTCTCTCATATATAGATAGATGAATTTGGAACTCTAAATCCAACATGGTTTGTAGTAGCTCTTTGAAACTTGACAAAATAAAGGAGTTCTCAGATTTGTCTCGATGGTTTGTTTCCTCTTCAAGTAGCCCTAGGCACAGACTGTGGAAAAGCACTTTCATTGAGAGGGGTTGCCAGGCTTCTAAGAAATAACGAGTTTCCGAAATACCAGCAAATATTTTTTCACCCAATCTTGATGATACTTCGTGGTAATGATCAGTACACAAATCCCACTTGGCTCACCAAATTTTGTTCTTCTAGGTTGAAGCATTCGTCTACAGTAGCAGTTTTTATATTTAGGTTTCCCACTGTTCTCTCCTATATAGATAGATGAATTTGGAACTCTAAATCCAACATGGTTTGTAGTAGCTCTTTGAAACTTGACAAAATAAAGGAGTTCTCAGTTTTGTGTCTATGGTTTGTTTCCTCTTAAAGTAGCCCTAGGCACAGACTGTGGAAAAGCACGTTCATTGAGAGGGTTTGCCAAGCTTCTAAGAAATAACGAGTTTCCGAAATACCAGCAAATATTTTTTCACCCAATCTTGATGATACTTATTGCTAATGATCAGTACACAAATCCCACTTGGCTCACCAAATTTTGTTCTTCTAGGTTGAAGCTTTCGTCTACAGTAGCAGTTTTTATATTAAGGTTTCCCTCTGTTCTCTCCTATACAGATAGATGAATTTGGAACTCTAAATCCAACATGGTTTGTAGTAGCTCTTTGAAACTTGACAAAATAAACGAGTTCTCAGTCTGGTCTCTATGGTTTGTTTCCTCTTAACGTAGTCCTAGGCACAGACTGTGGAAAGCACTTTCATTGGGATGGTTTGTCAAGCTTCTAAGAAATAACGATTTTCCGAAATACCAGCAAATATTTTTTCATCCAATCTTTATGATACTTGGTGGTAATGATCAGTACACAAATCCCACTTGGCTCACCAAATTTTGTTCTTCTAGGTTGAAGCGTTCGTCTACAGTAGCATTTTTTATATTTAGGTTTCCCTCTGTTCTCTCCTATATAGAAAGATTAATTTGGAACTCTAAATCCAACATGGTTTGTAGTAGCTCTTTGAAACTTGACAAAATAAAGGAGTTCTCAGTTTTGTCGCTATGGTTTGTTTCCTCTTCAAGTAGACCTAGGCACAGACTGTGGAAAAGCACTTTCATTGAGAGGGGTTGCCAAGCTTCTAAGAAATCACGAGTTTCCGAAATACCAGCAAATATTTTTTCACCCAATCTTGATGATACTTGGTGGTAATGATCAGTACACAAATACCACTTGGCTTACCAAATTTGGTCTTCTAGGTTGAAGCGTTCGTCTACAGTAGGAGTTTTTATATCTAGGATTCCCTCTGTTCTCTCCTATATAGATAGATGAATTTGGAACTCTAAATCCAACATGCTTTGTAGTAGCTCCTTGAAACTTGACAGAATAAAGGAGTTCTCAGTTTTGTCTCTATGGTTTCTTCCCTCTTCAATTATCCCTAGGCACAGACTGTGGAAAACCACTTTCATTGAGAGGGGTTGCCAAGCTTCTAAGAAATTACGAGTTTCCGAAATACCAGCAAATATTTTTTCACCCAATCTTGATGATACTTGTTGCTAATGATCAGTACACAAATCCCACTTGGCTCACCTAATTTTGTTCTTCTAGGTTGAAGCGTTCGTGTACAGTAGCAGTTTTTATATTAAGGTTTCCCTCTGTTCTCTCCTATATAGATAGATGAATTTGGAACTCTAAATCCAACATGTTTTGTAGTAGCTCTTTGAAACTTGACAAAATAAAGGAGTTCTCAGTTTTGTCTCTATGGTTTGTTTCCTCTTCATGTAGCCCTAGGCACAGACTTTGGAAAAGCACTTTCATTAAGAGGGGTTGCCAAGCTTCTAAGAAATAACGAGTTTCCGAAATACCACCAAATATTGTTTCACCCAATCTTGATGATACTTGTTGCTAATCATCAGTACACACATCCCACTTGGCTCACCAAATTTAGGTCTTCTAGGTTGAAGCGTTCGTGTACAGTAGCAGTTTTTATATTTAGGTTTCACTCTGTTCTCTCCTATACAGATAGATGAATTTGGAACTCTAAATCCAACATGGTTTGTAGTAGCTCTTTGAAACTTGACAAAATAAAGGAGTTCTCAGTTTTGTCTCTATGGTTTGTTTCCTCTTCATGTAGCCCTAGGCACAGACTTTGGAAAAGCACTTTCATTGAGAGGGGTTGCCAAGCTTCTAAGAAATAACGAGTTTCCGAAATACCAGCAAATATTTTTTCACAAAATCTTGATGATACTTGTTGCTAATCATCAGTACACACATCCCACTTGGCTCACCAAATTTTGTTCTTCTAGGTTGAAGCGTTCGTGTACAGTAGCAGTTTTTATATTAAGGTTTCCCTCTGTTCTCTCCTATATAGATAGATGAATTTGGAACTCTAAATCCAACATGTTTTGTAGTAGCTCTTTGAAACTTGACAAAATAAAGGAGTTCTCAGTTTTGTCTCTATGGTTTGTTTCCTCTTCATGTAGCCCTAGGCACAGACTTTGGAAAAGCACTTTCATTAAAGGGGTTGCCAAGCTTCTAAGAAATAACGAGTTTCCGAAATACCACCAAATATTGTTTCACCCAATCTTGATGATACTTGTTGCTAATCATCAGTACACACATCCCACTTGGCTCACCAAATTTAGGTCTTCTAGGTTGAAGCGTTCGTGTACAGTAGCAGTTTTTATATTTAGGTTTCCCTCTGTTCTCTCCTATACAGATAGATGAATTTGGAACTCTAAATCCAACATGGTTTGTAGTAGCTCTTTGAAACTTGACAAAATAAAGGAGTTCTCAGTTTTGTCTCTATGGTTTGTTTCCTCTTCATGTAGTCCTAGGCACAGACTTTGGAAAAGCACTTTCATTGAGAGGGGTTGCCAAGCTTCTAAGAAATAACGAGTTTCCGAAATACCAGCAAATATTTTTTCACCCAATCTTGATGATACTTGTTGCTAATCATCAGTACACACATCCCACTTGGCTCACCACATTTTGTTCTTCTAGGTTGAAGCGTTCGTCTACAGTAGCAGTTTTTATATTTAGGTTTCACTCTGTTCTCTCATATATAGATAGATGATTTTGGAACTCTAAATCCAACATGGTTTGTAGTAGCTCTTTGAAACTTGACAAAATAAAGTAGTTCTCAGTTTTGTCTCTATGGTTTGTTTCCTCTTCAAGTAGCCCTAGCCACAGACAGTGGAAAGCACTTTCATTGAGATGGTTTGCCAAGCTTCTAAGAAATAACGATTTCCGAAATACCAGCAAATATTTTTTCACACAATCTTGTTGATACTTGGTGGTAATGATCAGTACACAAATCCCACTTGGCTCACCAAATTTTGTTCTTCTAGGTTGAAACGTTCGTCTACAGTACAGTTTTTATATTTAGGTTTCTCTCTGTTCTCTCCTATATAGATAGATGAATTTGGAACTCTAAATCCAACCTGGTTTGAAGTAGCTCTGTGAACCTTGACAAAATAAAGAAGTTCTCAGATTTGTCTCTTTGGTTTGTTTCCTCTTCAAGTAGCCCTAGGCACAGACTGTGGAAAAGCACTTTCATTGAGAGGGAATCCAAGCTTCTAAGAAATAACGAGTTTCCGAAATACCAGCAAATATTTTTTCACACAATCTTGTTGATACTTGGTGGTAATGATCATTACACAAATCCCACTTGGCTCACCAAATTTTGTTCTTCTAGGTTGAAGCGTTCGTCTACAGTAGCAGTTTTTATATTTAGGTTTCTCTCTGTTCTCTCCCATATAGATAGATGAATTTGGAACTCTAAATCCAACATGGTTTGTAGTAGTTCTTTGAAACTTGACAAAATAAAGGAGTTCTCAGATTTGTCTCTATGGTTTGTTTCCTCTTCATGTAGCCCTAGTCACAGACTGTGGAAAAGCACTTTCATTGAGATGGTTTGCCAAGCTTCTAAGAAATAACGAGTTTCCGAAATACCAGCAAATATTTTTTCACACAATCTTGTTGATACTTGGTGGTAATGATCAGTACACAATTCCCACTTGGCTCACCAAATTTTGTTCTTCTAGGTTGAAGCATTCGTCTACAGTAGCAGTTTTTATATTTAGGTTTTCCTCTGTTCTCTCCTATATAGAAAGATGAATTTGGAACTCTAAATCCAACATGGTTTGTAGTAGCTCTGTGAAACTTGACAAAATAAAGGAGTTCTCAGTTTTGTCGCTATGGTTTGTTTCCTCTTCAAGTAGCCCTAGGCACAGACTGTGGAAAAGCACTTTCATTGAGAGGGGTTCCCAAGCTTCTAAGAAATCACGAGTTTCCAAAATACCAGCAAATATTTTTTCACCCAATCTTGATGATACTTGGTGCTAAGGATCAGTACACAAATCCCACTTGGCTCACCAAATTTTGTTCTGCTAGGTTGAAGCATTCGTCTACAGTAGCAGTTTTTATATTTAGGTTTCCCTCTGTTCTCTCCTATATAGAAAGATGAATTTGGAACTCTAAATCTAACATGGTTTGTAATAGCTCTTTGAAACTTGACAAAATAAAGGAGTTCTCAGTTTTGTCGCTATGGTTTGTTTCCTCTTCAAGTAGCCCTAGGCACAGACTGTGGAAAACCACTTTCATTGAGAGGGGTTCCCAAGCTTCTAAGAAATCACGAGTTTCTGAAATACCAGCAAATATTTTTTCACCCAATCTTGATGATACTTCGTGGTAATGATCAGTACACAAATCCCACTTGGCTCACCAAATTTTGTTCTTCTAGGTTGAAGCGTTCGTCTACAGTAGCAGTTTTTATATTTAGGTTTCACTGTGTTCTCTCATATATAGATAGATGAATTTGGAACTCTAAATCCAACATGGTTTGTAGTAGCTCTTTGAAACTTGACAAAATAAAGGAGTTCTCAGTTTTGTCTCTATGGTTTGTTTCCTCTTCAAGTAGCCCTAGGCACAGACAGTGGAACGCACTTTCATTGAGATGGGTTGCCAAGCTTCTAAGAAATAACGAGTTTCCGAAATACCAGAAAATATTTTTTCACACAATCTTGTTGATACTTGGTGGTAATGATCAGTACACAAATCCCACTTGGCTCACCAAATTTTGTTCTTCTAGGTTGAAGCGTTCGTCTACATTACAGTTTTTATATTTAGGTTTCTCTCTGTTCTCTCCTATATAGATAGATGAATTTGGAACTCTAAATCCAACATGGTTTGTAGTAGCTCTTTGAAACTTGACAAAATAAAGGAGTTCTCAGATTTGTCTCTTTGGTTTGTTTCCTCTTCACATAGCCCTATGCACAGACTGTGGAAAAGCACTTTCATTGAGAGGGGTTGCCAACCTTCTAAGAAATGAGTTTCCGAAATACCAGCAAATATATTTTCACCCAATCTTGATGATACTTGGTGCTAATGATCAGTACACAAATCCCACTAGGCTCACCAAATTTTGTTCTTCTAGGTTGAAGCGTTCGTCTACAGTAGCAGTTTTTATATTTAGGTTTCACTATGTTCTCTCATATATAGATAGATGAATTTGGAACTCTAAATCCAACATGGTTTCTAATAGCTCTTTGAAACTTGACAAAATAAAGGAGTTCTCAGTTTTGTCGCTATGGTTTGTTTCCTCTTCAAGTAGCCCTAGGCACAGACTGTGGAAAAGCACTTTCATTGAGAGGGGTTCCCAAGCTTCTAAGAAATCACGAGTTTCCGAAATACCACCAAATATTGTTTCACCCAATCTTGATGATACTTGTTGCTAATCATCAGTACACACATCCCACTTGGCTCACCAAATTTAGTTCTTCTAGGTTGAAGCGTTCGTGTACAGTAGCAGTTTTTATATTTAGGTTTCCCTCTGTTCTCTCCTATACAGATAGATGAATTTGGAACTCTAAATCCAACATGGTTTGTAGTAGCTCTTTGAAACTTGCCAAAATAAAGGAGTTCTCAGTTTTGTCTCTATGGTTTGTTTCCTCTTCATGTAGCCCTAGGCACAGACTTTGGAAAAGCACCTTCATTGAGAGGGGTTGCCAAGCTTCTAAGAAATAACGAGTTTCCGAAATACCAGCAAATATTTTTTCACCCAATCTTGATGATACTTGTTGCTAATCATCAGTACACACATCCCACTTGGCTCACCAAATTTTGTTCTTCTAGGTTGAAGCGTTCGTCTACAGTAGCAGTTTTTATATTTAGGTTTCACTCTGTTCTCTCATATATAGATAGATGATTTTGGAACTCTAAATCCAACATGGTTTGTAGTAGCTCTTTGAAACTTGACAAAATAAAGTAGTTCTCAGTTTTGTCTCTATGGTTTGTTTCCTCTTCAAGTAGCCCTAGCCACAGACAGTGGAAAGCACTTTCATTGAGATGGTTTGCCAAGCTTCTAAGAAATAACGATTTCCGAAATACCAGCAAATATTTTTTCACACAATCTTGTTGATACTTGGTGGTAATGATCAGTACACAAATCCCACTTGGCTCACCAAATTTTGTTCTTCTAGGTTGAAACGTTCGTCTACAGTACAGTTTTTATATTTAGGTTTCTCTCTGTTCTCTCCTATATAGATAGATGAATTTGGAACTCTAAATCCAACCTGGTTTGAAGTAGCTCTGTGAACCTTGACAAAATAAAGAAGTTCTCAGATTTGTCTCTTTGGTTTGTTTCCTCTTCAAGTAGCCCTAGGCACAGACTGTGGAAAAGCACTTTCATTGAGAGGGAATCCAAGCTTCTAAGAAATAACGAGTTTCCGAAATACCAGCAAATATTTTTTCACACAATCTTGTTGATACTTGGTGGTAATGATCATTACACAAATCCCACTTGGCTCACCAAATTTTGTTCTTCTAGGTTGAAGCGTTCGTCTACAGTAGCAGTTTTTATATTTAGGTTTCTCTCTGTTCTCTCCCATATAGATAGATGAATTTGGAACTCTAAATCCAACATGGTTTGTAGTAGTTCTTTGAAACTTGACAAAATAAAGGAGTTCTCAGATTTGTCTCTATGGTTTGTTTCCTCTTCAAGTAGCCCTAGGCACAGACTGTGGAAAAGCACTTTCATTGAGATGGTTTGCCAAGCTTCTAAGAAATAACGAGTTTCCGAAATACCAGCAAATATTTTTTCACACAATCTTGTTGATACTTGGTGGTAATGATCAGTACACAATTCCCACTTGGCTCACCAAATTTTGTTCTTCTAGGTTGAAGCATTCGTCTACAGTAGCAGTTTTTATATTTAGGTTTTCCTCTGTTCTCTCCTATATAGAAAGATGAATTTGGAACTCTAAATCCAACATGGTTTGTAGTAGCTCTGTGAAACTTGACAAAATAAAGGAGTTCTCAGTTTTGTCGCTATGGTTTGTTTCCTCTTCAAGTAGCCCTAGGCACAGACTGTGGAAAAGCACTTTCATTGAGAGGGGTTCCCAAGCTTCTAAGAAATCACGAGTTTCCAAAATACCAGCAAATATTTTTTCACCCAATCTTGATGATACTTGGTGCTAATGATCAGTACACAAATCCCACTTGGCTCACCAAATTTTGTTCTGCTAGGTTGAAGCATTCGTCTACAGTAGCAGTTTTTATATTTAGGTTTCCCTCTGTTCTCTCCTATATAGAAAGATGAATTTGGAACTCTAAATCTAACATGGTTTGTAATAGCTCTTTGAAACTTGACAAAATAAAGGAGTTCTCAGTTTTGTCGCTATGGTTTGTTTCCTCTTCAAGTAGCCCTAGGCACAGACTGTGGAAAACCACTTTCATTGAGAGGGGTTCCCAAGCTTCTAAGAAATCACGAGTTTCTGAAATACCAGCAAATATTTTTTCACCCAATCTTGATGATACTTCGTGGTAATGATCAGTACACAAATCCCACTTGGCTCACCAAATTTTGTTCTTCTAGGTTGAAGCGTTCGTCTACAGTAGCAGTTTTTATATTTAGGTTTCACTGTGTTCTCTCATATATAGATAGATGAATTTGGAACTCTAAATCCAACATGGTTTGTAGTAGCTCTTTGAAACTTGACAAAATAAAGGAGTTCTCAGTTTTGTCTCTATGGTTTGTTTCCTCTTCAAGTAGCCCTAGGCACAGACAGTGGAACGCACTTTCATTGAGATGGGTTGCCAAGCTTCTAAGAAATAACGAGTTTCCGAAATACCAGAAAATATTTTTTCACACAATCTTGTTGATACTTGGTGGTAATGATCAGTACACAAATCCCACTTGGCTCACCAAATTTTGTTCTTCTAGGTTGAAGCGTTCGTCTACATTACAGTTTTTATATTTAGGTTTCTCTCTGTTCTCTCCTATATAGATAGATGAATTTGGAACTCTAAATCCAACATGGTTTGTAGTAGCTCTTTGAAACTTGACAAAATAAAGGAGTTCTCAGATTTGTCTCTTTGGTTTGTTTCCTCTTCACATAGCCCTATGCACAGACTGTGGAAAAGCACTTTCATTGAGAGGGGTTGCCAACCTTCTAAGAAATGAGTTTCCGAAATACCAGCAAATATATTTTCACCCAATCTTGATGATACTTGGTGCTAATGATCAGTACACAAATCCCACTAGGCTCACCAAATTTTGTTCTTCTAGGTTGAAGCGTTCGTCTACAGTAGCAGTTTTTATATTTAGGTTTCACTATGTTCTCTCATATATAGATAGATGAATTTGGAACTCTAAATCCAACATGGTTTCTAATAGCTCTTTGAAACTTGACAAAATAAAGGAGTTCTCAGTTTTGTCGCTATGGTTTGTTTCCTCTTCAAGTAGCCCTAGGCACAGACTGTGGAAAAGCACTTTCATTGAGAGGGGTTCCCAAGCTTCTAAGAAATCACGAGTTTCCGAAATACCACCAAATATTGTTTCACCCAATCTTGATGATACTTGTTGCTAATCATCAGTACACACATCCCACTTGGCTCACCAAATTTAGTTCTTCTAGGTTGAAGCGTTCGTGTACAGTAGCAGTTTTTATATTTAGGTTTCCCTCTGTTCTCTCCTATACAGATAGATGAATTTGGAACTCTAAATCCAACATGGTTTGTAGTAGCTCTTTGAAACTTGCCAAAATAAAGGAGTTCTCAGTTTTGTCTCTATGGTTTGTTTCCTCTTCATGTAGCCCTAGGCACAGACTTTGGAAAAGCACCTTCATTGAGAGGGGTTGCCAAGCTTCTAAGAAATAACGAGTTTCCGAAATACCAGCAAATATTTTTTCACCCAATCTTGATGATACTTGTTGCTAATCATCAGTACACACATCCCACTTGGCTCACCAAATTTTGTTCTTCTAGGTTGAAGCGTTCGTCTACAGTAGCAGTTTTTATATTTAGGTTTCACTCTGTTCTCACATATATAGATAGATGACTTTGGAACTCTAAATCCAACATGGTTTGTAGTAGCTCTTTGAAACTTGACAAAATAAAGTAGTTCTCAGTTTTGTCTCTATGGTTTGTTTCCTCTTCAAGTAGCCCTAGCCACAGACAGTGGAAAGCACTTTCATTGAGATGGGTTGCCAAGCTTCTAAGAAATAACGAGTTGCCGAAATACCAGCAAATATTTTTTCACACAATCTTGTTGATACTTGGTGGTAATGATCAGTACACAAATCCCACTTGGCTCACCAAATTTTGTTCTTCTAGGTTGAAGCGTTCGTCTACAGTACAGTTTTTATATTTAGGTTTCTCTCTGTTCTCTCCTATATAGATAGATGAATTTGGAACTCTAAATCCAACATGGTTGGTAGTAGCTCTTTGAAACTTGACAAAATAAAGGAGTTCTCAGATTTGTCTCTTTGGTTTGTTTCCTCTTCAAGTAGCCCTAATCACAGACTGTGGAAAAGCACTTTCATTGAGAGGGGTTGCCAACCTTCTAAGAAATAACGAGTTTCCGAAATACCAGCAAATATTTTTTCACGCAATCTTGATGATACTTGGTGGTAATGATCAGTACACAAATCCCACTTGGCTTACCAAATTTTGTTCTTCTAGGTTGAAGCGTTAGTCTACAGTAGCAGTTTTTATATTTAGGTTTCCCTCTGTTCTCTCTTATATAGATAGATGAATTTGGAACTCTAAATCCAACATGGTTTGTAGTAGCTCTTTGAAACTTGACAAAATAAAGGAGTTCTCAGATTTGTCTCGATGGTTTGTTTCCTCTTCAAGTAGCCCTAGGCACAGACTGTGGAAAAGCACTTTCATTGAGAGGGGTTGCCAAGCTTCTAAGAAATAACGAGTTTCCGAAATACCAGCAAATATTTTTTCACCCAATCTTGATGATACTTCGTGGTAATGATCAGTACCCAAATCCCACTTGGCTCACCAAATTTTGTTCTTCTAGGTTGAAGCATTCGTCTACAGTAGCAGTTTTTATATTTAGGTTTCCCTCTGTTCTCTCCTATATAGATAGATGAATTTGGAACTCTAAATCCAACATGGTTTGTAGTAGCTCTTTGAAACTTGACAAAATAAAGGAGTTCTCAGTTTTGTGTCTATGGTTTGTTTCCTCTTAAAGTAGCCCTAGGCACAGACTGTGGAAAGCACTTTCATTGAGATGGTTTGCCAAGCTTCTAAGAAATAACGAGTTTCCGAAATACCAGCAAATATTTTTTCACACAATCTTGTTGATACTTGGTGGTAATGATCAGTACACAAATCCCACTTGGCTCACCAAATTTTGTTCTTCTAGGTTGAAACGTTCGTCTACAGTACAGTTTTTATATTTAGGTTTCTCTCTGTTCTCTCCTATATAGATAGCTGAATTTGGAACTCTAAATCCAACATGGTTTTTAGTAGCTCTGTGAACCTTGACAAAATAAAGAAGTTCTCAGATTTGTCTCTTTGGTTTGTTTCCTCTTCAAGTAGCCCTAGGCACAGACTGTGGAAAAGCACTTTCATTGAGATGGGTTGCCAAGCTTCTAAGAAATAACGAGTTTCCGAAATACCAGCAAATATTTTTTCACCCAATCTTGATGATACTTGTTGCTAATGATCAGTACACAAATCCCACTTGGCTCACCAAATTTTGTTCTTCTAGGTTGAAGCTTTCGTCTACAGTAGCAGTTTTTATATTAAGGTTTCCCTCTGTTCTCTCCTATACAGATAGATGAATTTGGAACTCTAAATCCAACATGGTTTGTAGTAGCTCTTTGAAACTTGACAAAATAAACGAGTTCTCAGTCTGGTCTCTATGGTTTGTTTCCTCTTAACGTAGTCCTAGGCACAGACTGTGGAAAGCACTTTCATTGGGATGGTTTGTCAAGCTTCTAAGAAATAACGAGTTTCCGAAATACCAGCAAATATTTTTTCACACAATCTTATTGATACTTGGTGGTAATGATCAGTACACAAATCCCACTTGGCTCACCAAATTTTGTTCTTCTAGGTTGAAGCGTTCGTCTACAGTAGCAATTTTTATATTAAGGTTTCCCTCTGTTCTCTCCTATACAGATAGATGAATTTGGAACTCTAAATCCTACATGGTTTGTAGTAGCTCTTTGAAACTTGACAAAATAAAGTAGTTCTCAGTTTTGTCTCTATGGTTTGTTTCCTCTTCAAGTAGCCCTAGGCACAGATTGTGGAAAGCACTTTAATTGAGAGGGGTTGCCAAGCTTCTAAGAAATAACGAGTTTCCGAAATACCAGCAAATATTTTTTCACCCAATCTTGATGATACTTGGTGGTAATGATCAGTACACAAATCCCACTTGGCTCACCAAATTTTGTTCTTCTAGGTTGAAGCGTTCGTCTACAGTAGCATTTTTTATATTTAGGTTTCCCTCTGTTCTCTCCTATATAGAAAGATTAATTTGGACCTCTAAATCCAACATGGTTTGTAGTAGCTCTTTGAAACTTGACAAAATAAAGGAGTTCTCAGTTTTGTCGCTATGGTTTGTTTCCTCTTCAAGTAGACCTAGGCACAGACTGTGGAAAAGCACTTTCATTGAGAGGGGTTGCCAAGCTTCTAAGAAATCACGAGTTTCCGAAATACCAGCAAATATTTTTTCACCCAATCTTGATGATACTTGGTGGTAATGATCAGTACACAAATACCACTTGGCTTACCAAATTTGGACTTCTAGGTTGAAGCGTTCGTCTACAGTAGGAGTTTTTATATCTAGGATTCCCTCTGTTCTCTCCTATATAGATAGATGAATTTGGAACTCTAAATCCAACATGCTTTGTAGTAGCTCCTTGAAACTTGACAGAATAAAGGAGTTCTCAGTTTTGTCTCTATGGTTTCTTCCCTCTTCAATTAGCCCTAGGCACAGACTGTGGAAAACCACTTTCATTGAGAGGGGTTGCCAAGCTTCTAAGAAATTACGAGTTTCCGAAATACCAGCAAATATTTTTTCACCCAATCTTGATGATACTTGTTGCTAATGATCATTACACAAATCCCACTTGGCTCACCTAATTTTGTTCTTCTAGGTTGAAGCGTTCGTGTACAGTAGCAGTTTTTATATTAAGGTTTCCCTCTGTTCTCTCCTATATAGATAGATGAATTTGGAACTCTAAATCCAACATGTTTTGTAGTAGCTCTTTGAAACTTGACAAAATAAAGGAGTTCTCAGTTTTGTCTCTATGCTTTGTTTCCTCTTCATGTAGCCCTAGGCACAGACTTTGGAAAAGCACTTTCATTAAGAGGGGTTGCCAAGCTTCTAAGAAATAACGAGTTTCCGAAATACCACCAAATATTGTTTCACCCAATCTTGATGATACTTGTTGCTAATCATCAGTACACACATCCCACTTGGCTCACCAAATTTAGTTCTTCTAGGTTGAAGCGTTCGTGTACAGTAGCAGTTTTTATATTTAGGTTTCCCTCTGTTCTCTCCTATACAGATAGATGAATTTGGAACTCTAAATCCAACATGGTTTGTAGTAGCTCTTTGAAACTTGACAAAATAAAGGAGTTCTCAGTTTTGTCTCTATGGTTTGTTTCCTCTTCATGTAGCCCTAGGCACAGACTTTGGAAAAGCACTTTCATTGAGAGGGGTTGCCAAGCTTCTAAGAAATAACGAGTTTCCGAAATACCAGCAAATATTTTTAAACCCAATCTTGATGATACTTGTGGCTAATCATCAGTACACACATCCCACTTGGCTCACCAAATTTTGTTCTTCTAGGTTGAAGCGTTCGTCTACAGTAGCAGTTTTTATATTTAGGTTTCACTCTGTTCTCACATATATAGATAGATGATTTTGGAACTCTAAATCCAACATGGTTTGTAGTAGCTCTTTGAAACTTGACAAAATAAAGTAGTTCTCAGTTTTGTCTCTATGGTTTGTTTCCTCTTCAAGTAGCCCTAGCCACAGACAGTGGAAAGCACTTTCATTGAGATGGTTTGCCAAGCTTCTAAGAAATAACGAGTTTCCGAAATACCAGCAAATATTTTTTCACACAATCTTGTTGATACTTGGTGGTAATGATCAGTACACAAATCCCACTTGGCTCACCAAATTTTGTTCTTCTAGGTTGAAACGTTCGTCTACAGTACAGTTTTTATATTTAGGTTTCTCTCTGTTCTCTCCTATATAGATAGATGAATTTGGAACTCTAAATCCAACCTGGTTTGAAGTAGCTCTGTGAACCTTGACAAAATAAAGAAGTTCTCAGATTTGTCTCTTTGGTTTGTTTCCTCTTCAAGTAGCCCTAGGCACAGACTGTGGAAAAGCACTTTCATTGAAAGGGGATGCCAATCTTCTAAGAAATAACGAGTTTCCGAAATACCAGCAAATATTTTTTCACCCAATCTTGATGATACTTGGTGGTAATGATCAGTACACAAATCCCACTTGCCTTACCAAATTTTGTTCTTCTAGGTTAAAGCGTTCGTCTACAGTAGGAGTTTTTATATCTAGGTTTCCCTCTGTTCTCTCATATATAGATAGATGAATTTGGAACTCTAAATCCAACATGGTTTGTAGTAGCTCTTTGAAACTTGACAAAATAAAGGAGTTCTCAGATTTGTCTCTATGGTTTGTTTCCTCTTCAAGTAGCCCTAGGCACAGACTGTGGAAAAGCACGTTCATTGAGAGGGATTGCCAAGCTTCTAAGAAATAACGAGTTTCCGAAATACCACCAAATATTTTTTCACCCAATCTTGATGATACTTGTTGCTAATGATCAGTACACAAATCCCACTTGGCTCACCAAATTTTGTTCTTCTAGGTTGAAGCTTTCGTCTACAGTAGCAGTTTTTATACTAAGGTTTCCCTCTGTTCTCTCCTATATAGATAGATGAATTTGGAACTCTAAATCCAACATGGTTTGTAGTAGCTCTTTGAAACTTGACAAAATAAAGGAGTTCTCAGTTTTGTCTCTATGGTTTGTTTCCTCTTAACGTATCCCTAGGCACAGACTGTGGAAAGCACTTTCATTGGGATGGTTTGTCAAGCTTCTAAGAAATAACGAGTTTCCGAAATACCAGCAAATATTTTTCACACAATCTTATTGATACTTGGTGGTAATGATCAGTACACAAATCCCACTTGGCTCACCCAATTTTGTTCTTCTAGGTTGAAGCGTTCGTCTACAGTAGCAATTTTTATATTTAGGTTTCCCTCTGTTCTCTCCCATATAGATAGATGAATTTGGAACTCTAAATCCAACATGGTTTGTAGTAGCTCTTTGAAACTTTACAAAATAAAGGAGTTCTCAGTTTTGTCTCTATGGTTTGTTTCCTCTTCAAGTAGCCCTAGGCACAGACTGTGGAAAGCACTTTAATTGAGAGGGGTTGCCAAGCTTCTACGAAATAACGAGTTTCCGAAATACCAGCAAATATTTTTTCACCCAATCTTGATGATACTTGGTGGTAATGATCAGTACACAAATACCACTTGGCTTACCAAATTTGGTCTTCTAGGTTGAAGCGTTCGTCTACAGTAGGAGTTTTTATATCTAGGATTCCCTCTGTTCTCTCCTATATAGATAGATGAATTTGGAACTCTAAATCCAACATGCTTTGTAGTAGCTCCTTGAAACTTGACAGAATAAAGGAGTTCTCAGTTTTGTCTCTATGGTTTCTTCCCTCTTCAATTAGCCCTAGGCACAGACTGTGGAAAACCACTTTCATTGAGAGGGGTTGCCAAGCTTCTAAGAAATTACGAGTTTCCGAAATACCAGCAAATATTTTTTCACCCAATCTTGATGATACTTGTTGCTAATGATCAGTACACAAATCCCACTTGGCTCACCTAATTTTGTTCTTCTAGGTTGAAGCGTTCGTGTACAGTAGCAGTTTTTATATTAAGGTTTCCCTCTGTTCTCTCCTATATAGATAGATGAATATAGAACTCTAAATCCAACATGGTTTGTAGTAGCTCTTTGAAACTTGACAAAATAAAGGAGTTCTCAGTTTTGTCTCTATGGTTTGTTTCCTCTTCATGTAGCCCTAGGCACAGACTTTGGAAAAGCACTTTCATTGAGAGGGGTTGCCAAGCTTCTAAGAAATAACGAGTTTCCGAAATACCACCAAATAATGTTTCACCCAATCTTGATGATACTTGTTGCTAATCATCAGTACACACATCCCACTTGGCTCACCAAATTTAGTTCTTCTAGGTTGAAGCGTTCGTGTACAGTAGCAGTTTTTATATTTAGGTTTCCCTCTGTTCTCTCCTATACAGATAGATGAATTTGGAACTCTAAATCCAACATGGTTTGTAGTAGCTCTTTGAAACTTGACAAAAAAAGGAGTTCTCAGTTTTGTCTCTATGGTTTGTTTCCTCTTCATGTAGCCCTAGGTACAGACTTTGGAAAAGCACTTTCATTGAGAGGGGTTGCCAAGCTTCTAAGAAATAACGAGTTTCCGAAATACCAGCAAATATTTTTTCACCCAATCTTGATGATACTTTTTGCTAATCAACAGTACACACATCCCACTTGGCTCACCAAATTTTGTTCTTCTAGGTTGAAGCGTTCGTCTACAGTAGCAGTTTTTATATTTAGGTTTCACTCTGTTCTCACATATATAGATAGATGATTTTGGAACTCTAAATCCAACATGGTTTGTAGTAGCTCTTTGAAACTTGACAAAATAAAGTAGTTCTCAGTTTTGTCTCTATGGTTTGTTTCCTCTTCAAGTAGCCCTAGCCACAGACAGTGGAAAGCACTTTCATTGAGATGGGTTGCCAAGCTTCTAAGAAATAACGAGTTGCCGAAATACGAGCAAATATTTTTTCACACAATCTTGTTGATACTTGTTGGTAATGATCAGTACACATTCCCACTTGGCTCACCAAATTTTGTTCTTCTAGGTTGAAGCGTTCGTCTACAGTACAGTTTTTATATTTAGGATTCTCTCTGTTCTCTCCTATATAGATAGATGAATTTGGAACTCTAAATCCAACATGGTTTGTAGTAGCTCTTTGAAACTTGACAAAATAAAGGAGTTCTCAGATTTGTCTCTTTGGTTTGTTTCCTCTTCAAGTAGCCCTAGGCACAGACTGTGGAAAAGCACTTTCATTGAGAGGGGTTGCCAACCTTCTAAGAAATAACGAGTTTCCGAAATACCAGCAAATATTTTTTCACCCAATCTTGATGATACTTCGTGGTAATGATCAGTACACAAATCCCACCTGGCTCACCAAATTTTGTTCTTCTAGGTTGAAGCATTCGTCTACAGTAGCAGTTTTTATATTTAGGTTTCCCTCTGTTCTCTCCTATATAGATAGATGAATTTGGAACTCTAAATCCAACATGGTTTGTAGTAGCTCTTTGAAACTTGACAAAATAAAGGAGTTCTCTGTTTTGTGTCTATGGTTTGTTTCCTCTTAAAGTAGCCCTAGGCACAGACTGTGGAAAGCACTTTCATTGAGATGGTTTGCCAAGCTTCTAAGAAATAACGAGTTTCCGAAATACCAGCAAATATTTTTTCACACAATCTTGTTGATACTTGGTGGTAATGATCAGTACACAAATCCCACTTGGCTCACCAAATTTTGTTCTTCTAGGTTGAAACGTTCGTCTACAGTACAGTTTTTATATTTAGGTTTCTCTCTGTTCTCTCCTATATAGATAGCTGAATTTGGAACTCTAAATCCAACATGGTTTGTAGTAGCTCTGTGAACCTTGACAAAATAAAGAAGTTCTCAGATTTGTCTCTTTGGTTTGTTTCCTCTTCATGTAGCCCTAGGCACAGACTGTTGAAAAGCACTTTCATTGAGAGGGGATGCCAAGCTTCTAAGAAATAACGAGTTTCCGAAATACCAGCAAATATTTTTTCACCCAATCTTGATGATACTTGGTGGTAATGATCAGTACACAAATCCCACTTGGCTCACCAAATTTTGTTCTTCTAGGTTGAAGCGTTCGTCTACAGTAGCAATTTTTATATTTAGGTTTCCCTCTGTTCTCTCCCATATACATAGATGAATTTGGAACTCTAATTCCAACATGGTTTGTAGTAGCTCTTTGAAACTTGACAAAATAAAGGAGTTCTCAGTTTTGTCTCTATGGTTTGTTTCCTCTTCAAGTAGCCCTAGGCACAGACTGTGGAAAGCACTTTAATTGAGAGGGGTTGCCAAGCTTCTACGAAATAACGAGTTTCTGAAATACCAGCAAATATTTTTTCACCCAATCTTGATGATACTTGGTGGTAATGATCAGTACACAAATCCCACTTGGCTCACCAAATTTTGTTCTTCTAGGTTGAAGCGTTCGTCTACAGTAGGAGTTTTTATATCTAGGATTCCCTCTGTTCTCTCCTATATAGATAGATGAATTTGGAACTCTAAATCCAACATGCTTTGTAGTAGCTCCTTGAAACTTGACAGAATAAAGGAGTTCTCAGTTTTGTCTCTATGGTTTCTTCCCTCTTCAATTAGCCCTAGGCACAGACTGTGGAAAACCACTTTCATTGAGAGGGGTTGCCAAGCTTCTAAGAAATTACGAATTTCCGAAATACCAGCAAATATTTTTTCACCCAATCTTGATGATACTTGTTGCTAATGATCAGTACACAAATCCCACTTGGCTCACCTAATTTTGTTCTTCTAGGTTGAAGCGTTCGTGTACAGTAGCAGTTTTTATATTAATTTTTCCCTCTGTTCTCTTCTATATAGATAGATGAATTTGGAACTCTAAATCCAACATGGTTTGTAGTAGCTCTTTGAAACTTGACAAAATAAAGGAGTTCTCAGTTTTGTCTCTATGGTTTGTTTCCTCTTAACGTATCCCTAGGCACAGACTGTGGAAAGCACTTTCATTGGGATGGTTTGTCAAGCTTCTAAGAAATAACGAGTTTCCGAAATACCAGCAAATATTTTTCACACAATCTTATTGATACTTGGTGGTAATGATCAGTACACAAATCCCACTTGGCTCACCCAATTTTGTTCTTCTAGGTTGAAGCGTTCGTCTACAGTAGCAATTTTTATATTTAGGTTTCCCTCTGTTCTCTCCCATATAGATAGATGAATTTGGAACTCTAAATCCAACATGGTTTGTAGTAGCTCTTTGAAACTTTACAAAATAAAGGAGTTCTCAGTTTTGTCTCTATGGTTTGTTTCCTCTTCAAGTAGCCCTAGGCACAGACTGTGGAAAGAACTTTAATTGAGAGGGGTTGCCAAGCTTCTACGAAATAACGAGTTTCCGAAATACCAGCAAATATTTTTTCACCCAATCTTGATGATACTTGGTGGTAATGATCAGTACACAAATCCCACTTGGCTCACCAAATTTTGTTCTTCTAGGTTGAAGCGTTCGTCTACAGTAGCATTTTTTATATTTAGGTTTCCCTCTGTTCTCTCCTATATAGAAAGATTAATTTGGAACTCTAAATCCAACATGGTTTGTAGTAGCTCTTTGAAACTTGACAAAATAAAGGAGTTCTCAGTTTTGTCGCTATGGTTTGTTTCCTCTTCAAGTAGACCTAGGCACAGACTGTGGAAAAGCACTTTCATTGAGAGGGGTTGCCAAGCTTCTAAGAAATCACGAGTTTCCGAAATACCAGCAAATATTTTTTCACCCAATCTTGATGATAATTGGTGGTAATGATCAGTACACAAATACCACTTGGCTTACCAAATTTGGTCTTCTAGGTTGAAGCGTTCGTCTACAGTAGGAGTTTTTATATCTAGGATTCCCTCTGTTCTCTCCTATATAGATAGATGAATTTGGAACTCTAAATCCAACATGCTTTGTAGTAGCTCCTTGAAACTTGACAGAATAAAGGAGTTCTCAGTTTTGTCTCTATGGTTTCTTCCCTCTTCAATTAGCCCTAGGCACAGACTGTGGAAAACCACTTTCATTGAGAGGGGTTGCCAAGCTTCTAAGAAATTACGAGTTTCCGAAATACCAGCAAATATTTTTTCACCCAATCTTGATGATACTTGTTGCTAATGATCAGTACACAAATCCCACTTGGCTCACCTAATTTTGTTCTTCTAGGTTGAAGCGTTCGTGTACAGTAGCAGTTTTTATATTAAGGTTTCCCTCTGTTCTCTCCTATATAGATAGATGAATATAGAACTCTAAATCCAACATGGTTTGTAGTAGCTCTTTGAAACTTGACAAAATAAAGGAGTTCTCAGTTTTGTCTCTATGGTTTGTTTCCTCTTCATGTAGCCCTAGGCACAGACTTTGGAAAAGCACTTTCATTGAGAGGGGTTGCCAAGCTTCTAAGAAATAACGAGTTTCCGAAATACCACCAAATAATGTTTCACCCAATCTTGATGATACTTGTTGCTAATCATCAGTACACACATCCCACTTGGCTCACCAAATTTAGTTCTTCTAGGTTGAAGCGTTCGTGTACAGTAGCAGTTTTTATATTTAGGTTTCCCTCTGTTCTCTCCTATACAGATAGATGAATTTGGAACTCTAAATCCAACATGGTTTGTAGTAGCTCTTTGAAACTTGACAAAATAAAGTAGTTCTCAGTTTTGTCTCTATGGTTTGTTTCCTCTTCAAGTAGCCCTAGCCACAGACAGTGGAAAGCACTTTCATTGAGATGGGTTGCCAAGCTTCTAAGAAATAACGAGTTGCCGAAATACGAGCAAATATTTTTTCACACAATCTTGTTGATACTTGTTGGTAATGATCAGTACACAAATCCCACTTGGCTCACCAAATTTTGTTCTTCTAGGTTGAAGCGTTCGTCTACAGTACAGTTTTTATATTTAGGATTCTCTCTGTTCTCTCCTATATAGATAGATGAATTTGGAACTCTAAATCCAACATGGTTTGTAGTAGCTCTTTGAAACTTGACAAAATAAAGGAGTTCTCAGATTTGTCTCTTTGGTTTGTTTCCTCTTCAAGTAGCCCTAGGCACAGACTGTGGAAAAGCACTTTCATTGAGAGGGGTTGCCAACCTTCTAAGAAATAACGAGTTTCCGAAATACCAGCAAATATTTTTTCACCCAATCTTGATGATACTTCGTGGTAATGATCAGTACACAAATCCCACCTGGCTCACCAAATTTTGTTCTTCTAGGTTGAAGCATTCGTCTACAGTAGCAGTTTTTATATTTAGGTTTCCCTCTGTTCTCTCCTATATAGATAGATGAATTTGGAACTCTAAATCCAACATGGTTTGTAGTAGCTCTTTGAAACTTGACAAAATAAAGGAGTTCTCTGTTTTGTGTCTATGGTTTGTTTCCTCTTAAAGTAGCCCTAGGCACAGACTGTGGAAAGCACTTTCATTGAGATGGTTTGCCAAGCTTCTAAGAAATAACGAGTTTCCGAAATACCAGCAAATATTTTTTCACACAATCTTGTTGATACTTGGTGGTAATGATCAGTACACAAATCCCACTTGGCTCACCAAATTTTGTTCTTCTAGGTTGAAACGTTCGTCTACAGTACAGTTTTTATATTTAGGTTTCTCTCTGTTCTCTCCTATATAGATAGCTGAATTTGGAACTCTAAATCCAACATGGTTTGTAGTAGCTCTGTGAACCTTGACAAAATAAAGAAGTTCTCAGATTTGTCTCTTTGGTTTGTTTCCTCTTCATGTAGCCCTAGGCACAGACTGTTGAAAAGCACTTTCATTGAGAGGGGAAGCCAAGCTTCTAAGAAATAACGAGTTTCCGAAATACCAGCAAATATTTTTTCACCCAATCTTGATGATACTTGGTGGTAATGATCAGTACACAAATCCCACTTGGCTCACCAAATTTTGTTCTTCTAGGTTGAAGCGTTCGTCTACAGTAGCAATTTTTATATTTAGGTTTCCCTCTGTTCTCTCCCATATAGATAGATGAATTTGGAACTCTAATTCCAACATGGTTTGTAGTAGCTCTTTGAAACTTGACAAAATAAAGGAGTTCTCAGTTTTGTCTCTATGGTTTGTTTCCTCTTCAAGTAGCCCTAGGCACAGACTGTGGAAAGCACTTTAATTGAGAGGGGTTGCCAAGCTTCTACGAAATAACGAGTTTCTGAAATACCAGCAAATATTTTTTCACCCAATCTTGATGATACTTGGTGGTAATGATCAGTACACAAATCCCACTTGGCTCACCAAATTTTGTTCTTCTAGGTTGAAGCGTTCGTCTACAGTAGGAGTTTTTATATCTAGGATTCCCTCTGTTCTCTCCTATATAGATAGATGAATTTGGAACTCTAAATCCAACATGCTTTGTAGTAGCTCCTTGAAACTTGACAGAATAAAGGAGTTCTCAGTTTTGTCTCTATGGTTTCTTCCCTCTTCAATTAGCCCTAGGCACAGACTGTGGAAAACCACTTTCATTGAGAGGGGTTGCCAAGCTTCTAAGAAATTACGAATTTCCGAAATACCAGCAAATATTTTTTCACCCAATCTTGATGATACTTGTTGCTAATGATCAGTACACAAATCCCACTTGGCTCACCTAATTTTGTTCTTCTAGGTTGAAGCGTTCGTGTACAGTAGCAGTTTTTATATTAATTTTTCCCTCTGTTCTCTTCTATATAGATAGATGGATTTGGAACTCTAAATCCAACATGGTTTGTAGTAGCTCTTTGAAACTTGACAAAATAAAGGAGTTCTCAGTTTTGTCTCTATGGTTTGTTTCCTCTTCAAGTATCCCTAGGCACAGACTGTGGAAAGCACTTTCATTGACATGGGTGCAAAGCTTCTAAGAAATAACGAGTTTCCGAAATGCCAGCAAATATTTTTTCACACAATCTTGATGATACTTGTTGCTAATCATCAGTACACTCATCCCACTTGGCTCAACAAATTTAGTTCTTGTAGGTTGAAGCGTTCGTGTACAGTAGCTGTTTTTATATTTAGGTTTCCCTCTGTTCTCTCCTATACAGATAGATGAATTTGGAACCCTAAATCCAACATGGTTTGTAGTAGCTCTTTGAAACTTGAAAAAATAAAGGAGTTCTCAGTTTTGTCTCTATGGTTTGTTTCCTCTTCAAGTACCCTAGGCACAGACTGTGGAAAGCAATTTCATTGAGAGGGGTTGCCAAGCTTCTACGAAATAACGAGTTTCCGAAATACCAGCAAATATTTTTTCACCCAATCTTGATAATACTTGGTGGTAATGATCAGTACACAAATCCCACTTGGATCACCAAATTTTATTCTTTTAGGTTGAAGCGTTCGTCTACAGTAGCAGTTTTTATATTTAGGTTTCCCTCTGTTCTCTCCCATATAGATAGATGAATTTGGAACTCTAAATCCAACATGGTTTGTAGTAGCTCTTTGAAACTTGACAAAATAAAGGAGTTCTCAGTTTTGTCTCTATGGTTTGTTTCCTCTTCAAGTAGCCCTAGGCACAGACTGTGGAAAGCACTTTCATTGAGAGGGGTTGCCAAGCTTTAAGAAATAACGAGTTTCCGAAATACCAGCAAATATTTTTTCACCCAATCTTGATGATACTTGGTGCTAATGATCAGTACACAAATCCCACTTGGCTCACCAAATTTTGTTCTTCTAGGTTGAAGCGTTCGTCTACAGTAGCAGTTTTTATATTTAGGTTTCCCTCTGTTCTCTCCTATATAGAAAGATGAATTTGGAACTCTAAATCCAACATGGTTTGTAGTAGCTCTTTGAAACTTGACAAAATAAAGGAGTTCTCAGTTTTGTCGCTATGGTTTGTTTTCTCTTCAAGTAGCCCTAGGCACAACTGTGGAAAAGCACTTTCATTGAGAGGAGTTCCCAAGCTTCTAAGAAATCACGAGTTTCCGAAATTCCAGCAAATATTTTTTCACCCAATCTTGATGATACTTGGTGGTAATGATCAGTACACAAATCCCACTTGGCTCACCAAATTTTGTTCTTCTAAGTTGAAGCGTTCGTCTACAGTAGCAGTTTTTATATTGAGGTTTCCCCTGTTCTCTCCTATATAGAAAGATGAATTTGGAACTCTAAGTCCAACATGGTTTGTAGTAGCTCTTTGAAACTTGACAAAATAAAGGAGTTCTCAGTTTTGTCGCTATGGTTTGTTTCCTCTTCAAGTAGCCCTAGGCACAGACTATGGAAAAGCACTTTCATTGAGAGTGGTTCCCAAGCTTCTAAGAAATCACGAGTTTCCGAAATACCAGCAAATATCTTTTCACCCAATCTTGATGATTCTTGGTGGTAATGATCAGTACACAAATCCCACTTGGCTCACCAAATTTTGTTCTTCTAGGTTGAAGCATTCGTCTACAGTAGCAGTTTTTATATTTAGGTTTCCCTCTGTTCTGTCCTATATAGATAGATGAATTTGGAACTCTAAATCCAACATGGTTTGTAGTAGCTCTTTGAAACTTGACAAAATAAAGGAGTTCTCAGTTTTGTCTCTATGGTTTGTTTCCTCTTCAAGTAGCCCTAGGCACAGACGGTGGAAAGCACTTTCATTGAGAGGGGTTGCCAAGCTTCTAAGAAATAACGAGTTTCCGAAACACCAGCAAATATTTTTTCACACAATCTTGTTGATAATTGGTGGTAATGATCAGTACACAAATCCCACTTGGCTTACCAAATTTTGTTCTTCTAGGTTGAAGCGTTCGTCTACAGTAGCAGTTTTTATATTTAGGTTTCCCTCTGTTCTCTCATATATAGATAGATGAATTTGGAACTCTAAATCCAACATGGTTTGTAGTAGCTCTTTGAAACTTGACAAAATAAAGGAGTTCTCAGTTTTGTGTCTATGATTTGTTTCCTCTTAAAGTAGCCCTAGGCACAGACTGTGGAAAGCACTTTCATTGAGATGGTTTGCCAAGCTTCTAAGAAATAACGAGTTTGCGAAATACCAGCAAATATTTTTTCACACAATCTTGTTGATACTTGGTGGTAATGATCAGTACACAAATTCCACTTGGCTCACCAAATTTTGTTCTTCTAGGTTGAAACGTTCGTCTACAGTACAGTTTTTATATTTAGGTTTCTCTCTGTTCTCTCCTATATAGATAGCTGAATTTGGAACTCTAAATCCAACATGGTTTGTAGTAGCTCTTTGAAACTTGACAAAATAAAGGAGTTCTCAGTTTTGTCTCTATGGTTTGTTTCCTCTTCAAGTAGCCCTAGGCACAGACGGTGGAAAGCACTTTCATTGAGAGGGGTTGCCAAGCTTCTAAGAAATAACGAGTTTCCGAAACACCAGCAAATATTTTTTCACACAATCTTGTTGATACTTGGTGGTAATGATCAGTACACAAATCCCACTTGGCTTACCAAATTTTGTTCTTCTAGGTTGAAGCGTTCGTCTACAGTAGCAGTTTTTATATTTAGGTTTCCCTCTGTTCTCTCATATATAGATAGATGAATTTGGAACTCTAAATCCAACATGGTTTGTAGTAGCTCTTTGAAACTTGACAAAATAAAGGAGTTCTCAGTTTTGTGTCTATGATTTGTTTCCTCTTAAAGTAGCCCTAGGCACAGACTGTGGAAAGCACTTTCATTGAGATGGTTTGCCAAGCTTCTAAGAAATAACGAGTTTCCGAAATACCAGCAAATATTTTTTCACATAATCTTGTTGATACTTGGTGGTAATGATCAGTACACAAATTCCACTTGGCTCACCAAATTTTGTTCTTCTAGGTTGAAACGTTCGTCTACAGTACAGTTTTTATATTTAGGTTTCTCTCTGTTCTCTCCTATATAGATAGCTGAATTTGGAACTCTAAATCCAACATGGTTTGTAGTAGCTCTGTGAACCTTGACAAAATAAAGAAGTTCTCAGATTTGTCTCTTTGGTTTGTTTCCTCTTCAAGTAGCCCTAGGCACAGACTGTGGAAAAGCACTTTCATTGAGAGGGGATGCCAAGCTTCTAAGAAATAACGAGTTTCCGAAATACCAGCAAATATTTTTTCACCCAATCTTGATGATACTTGGTGGTAATGATCAGTACACAAATCCCACTTGGCTTACCAAATTTTGTTCTTCTAGGTTGAAGCGTTCGTCTACAGTAGGAGTTTTTATATCTATGTTTCCCTCTGTTCTCTCATATATAGATAGATGAATTTGGAACTCTAAATCCAACATGGTTTGTAGTAGCTCTTTGAAACTTGACAAATAAAGGAGTTCTCAGATTTGTCTCTATGGTTTGTTTCCTCTTCAAGTTGCCCTAGGCACAGACTGTGGAAAAGCACGTTCATTGAGAGGGGTTGCCAAGCTTCTAAGAAATAACGAGTTTCCAAAATACCAGCAAATATTTTTTCACCCAATCTTGATGATACTTGTTGCTAATGATCAGTACACAAATCCCACTTGGCTCACCAAATTTTGTTCTGCTAGGTTGAAGCTTTCGTCTACAGTAGCAGTTTTTATATTAAGGTTTCCCTCTGTTCTCTCCTATATAGAGAGATGAATTTGGAACTCTAATTCCAACATGGTTTGTAGTAGCTCCTTGAAACTTGACAAAATAAAGGAGTTCTCAGTTTTGTCTCTATGGTTTGTTTCCTCTTAACGTAGCCCTAGGCACAGACTGTGGAAAGCACTTTCATTGGGATGGTTTGCCAAGCTTCTAAGAAATAACGAGTTTCCGAAATACCAGCAAATATTTTTTCACACAATCTTATTGATACTTCGTGGTAATGATCAGTACACAAATCCCACTTGGCTCAAAAAATTTGGTTCTTCTAGGTTGAAGCGTTCGTCTACAGTAGCAGTTTTTATATTTAGGTTACCCTCTGTTCTCTCCTACATAGATAGATGAATTTGGAACTCTAAATCCAACATGGTTTGTAGTAGCTCTTTGAAACTTGACAAAATAAAGGAGTTCTCAGATTTGTCTCTATGGTTTGTTTCCTCTTCAAGTAGCCCTAGGCACAGACTGTGGAAAAGCACGTTCATTGAGAGGGGTTGCTAAGCTTCTAAGAAATAACGAGTTTCCGAAATACCAGCAAATATTTTTTCACCCAATCTTGATGATACTTGTTGCTAATGATCAGTACACAAATCCCACTTGGCTCACCAAATTTTGTTCTGCTAGGTTGAAGCTTTCGTCTACAGTAGAAGTTTTTATATTAAGGTTTCCCTCTGTTCTCTCCTATATAGAGAGATGAATTTGGAACTCTAAATCCAACATGGTTTGTAGTAGCTCTTTGAAACTTGACAAAATAAAGGAGTTCTCAGTTTTGTCTCTATGGTTTGTTTTCTCTTAACGTAGCCCTAGGCACAGACTGTGGAAAGCACTTTCATTGGGATGGTTTGCCAAGCTTCTAAGAAATAACGAGTTTCCGAAATACCAGCAAATATTTTTTCACCCAATCTTGATGATACTTGGTGGTAATGATCAGTACACAAATCCCACTTGGCTCACCAAATTTTGTTCTTCTAGGTTGAAGCGTTCGTCTACAGTAGCATTTTTTATATTTAGGTTTCCCTCTGTTCTCTCCTATATAGAAAGATTAATTTGGAACTCTAAATCCAACATGGTTTGTAGTAGCTCTTGGAAACTTGACAAAATAAAGGAGTTCTCAGTTTTGTCGCTATGGTTAGTTTCCTCTTCAAGTAGACCTAGGCACAGACTGTGGAAAAGCACTTTCATTGAGAGGGGTTGCCAAGCTTCTAAGAAATCACGAGTTTCCGAAATACCAGCAAATATTTTTTCATCCAATCTTGATGATACTTGGTGGTAATGATCAGTACACAAATACCACTTGGCTTACCAAATTTGGTCTTCTAGGTTGAAGCGTTCGTCTACAGTAGGAGTTTTTATATCTAGGATTCCCTCTGTTCTCTCCTATATAGATAGATGAATTTGGAACTCTAAATCCAACATGCTTTGTAGTAGCTCCTTGAAACTTGACAGAATAAAGGAGTTCTCAGTTTTGTCTCTATGGTTTCTTCCCTCTTCAATTAGCCCTAGGCACAGACTGTGGAAAACCACTTTCATTGAGAGGGGTTGCCAAGCTTCTAAGAAATTACGAGTTTCCGAAATACCAGCAAATATTTTTTCACCCAATCTTGATGATACTTGTTGCTAATGATCAGTACACAAATCCCACTTGGCTCACGTAATTTTGTTCTTCTAGGTTGAAGCGTTCGTGTACAGTAGCAGTTTTTATATTAAGGTTTCCCTCTGTTCTCTCCTATATAGATAGATGAATATAGAACTCTAAATCCAACATGCTTTGTAGTAGCTCTTTGAAACTTGACAAAATAAAGGAGTTCTCAGTTTTGTCTCTATGGTTTGTTTCCTCTTCATGTAGCCCTAGGCACAGACTTTGGAAAAGCACTTTCATTGAGAGTGGTTGCCAAGCTCCTTAGAAATAACGAGTTTCCGAAATACCAGCAAATATTTTTTCACCAAATCTTGATGATACTTGTTGCTAATCATCAGTACACACATCCCACTTGGCTCACCAAATTTTGTTCTTCTAGGTTGAAGCGTTCGTCTACAGTAGCAGTTTTTATATTTAGGTTTCACTCTGTTCTCACATATATAGATAGATGATTTTGGAACTCTAAATCCAACATGGTTTGTAGTAGCTCTTTGAAACTTGACAAAATAAAGTAGTTCTCAGTTTTGTCTCTATGGTTTGTTTCCTCTTCAAGTAGCCCTAGCCACAGACAGTGGAAAGCACTTTCATTGAGATGGGTTGCCAAGCTTCTAAGAAATAACGAGTTGCCGAAATACCAGCAAATATTTTTTCACACAATCTTGTTGATACTTGGTGGTAATGATCAGTACACAAATCCCACTTGGCTCACCAAATTTTGTTCTTCTAGGTTGAAGCGTTCGTCTACAGCACAGTTTTTATATTTAGGTTCCTCTCTGTTCTCTCCTATATAGATAGATGAATTTGGAACTCTAAATCCAACATGGTTTGTAGTAGCTCTTTGAAACTTGACAAAATAAAGGAGTTCTCAGATTTGTCTCTTTGGTTTGTTTCCTCTTCAAGTAGCCCTAGGCACAGACTGTGGAAAAGCACTTTCATTGAGAGGGGTTGCCAACCTTCTAAGAAATAACGAGTTTCCGAAATACCAGCAAATATTTTTTCACCCAATCTTGATGATACTTGGTGGTAATGATCAGTACACAAATCCTACTTGGCTTACCAAATTTTGTTCTTCTAGGTTGAAGCGTTCGTCTACAGTAGCAGTTTTTATATTTAGGTTTCCCTCTGTTCTCTCATATATAGATAGATGATTTTGGAACTCTAAATCCAACATGGTTTGTAGTAGCTCTTTGAAACTTGACAAAATAAAGGAGTTCTCAGATTTGTCTCGATGGTTTGTTTCCTCTTCAAGTAGCCCTAGGCACAGACTGTGGAAAAGCACTTTCATTGAGAGGGGTTGCCAAGCTTCTAAGAAATAACGAGTTTCCGAAATACCAGCAAATATTTTTTCACCCAATCTTGATGATACTTCGTGGTAATGATCAGTACACAAATCCCACTTGGCTCACCAAATTTTGTTCTTCTAGGTTGAAGCGTTCGTCTACAGTAGCCGTTTTTATATTTAGGTTTCCCTCTGTTCTCTCCCATATAGATAGATGAATTTGGAACTCTAAATCCAACATGGTTTGTAGTAGCTCTTTGAAACTTGACAAAATAAAGGAGTTCTCAGTTTTGTCTCTATGGTTTGTTTCCTCTTCAAGTAGCCCTAGGCACAGACTCTGGAAAGCACTTTCATTGAGAGGGGTTGCCAAGCTTCTACGAAATAACGACTTTCCGAAATACCAGCAAATATTTTTTCACCCAATCTTGATGATACTTGGTGCTAATGATCAGTACACAAATCCCACTTGGCTCACCAAATTTTGTTCTTCTAGGTTGAAGCATTCGTCTACAGTAGCAGTTTTTATATTTAGGTTTTCCTCTGTTCTCTCCTGTATAGAAAGATGAATTTGGAACTCTAAATCCAACATGGTTTGTAGTAGCTCTTTGAAACTTGACAAATAAAGGAGTTCTCAGTTTTGTCGCTATGGTTTGTTTCCTCTTCAAGTAGCCCTAGGCACAGACTGTGGAAAAGCACTTTCATTGAGAGGGGTTCCCAAGCTTCTAAGAAATCACGAGTTTCCGAAAAACCAGCAAATATTTTACAACCAATTTGATGATACTTGGTGCTAATGATCAGTACACAAATCCCACTTTGCTCACCAAATTTTCTTCTTCTAGGTTGAAGTTTCGTCTACAGTAGCAGTTTTTATATTTAGGTTTCCCTCTGTTCTCTCCTATATAGAAAGATGAATTTGGAACTCTAAATCCAACATGGTTTGTAGTAGCTCTTTGAAACTTGACAAAATAAAGGAGTTCTCAGTTTTGTCTCTATGGTTTGTTTCCTCTTAAAGTAGCTCTAGGCACAGACTGTGGAAAGCACTTTCATTGAGATGGTTTGCAAAAGCTTCTAAGAAATAACGAGTTTCCGAAATACCAGCAAATATTTTTTCACACAATCTTGTTGATACTTGGTGGTAATGATCAGTACACAAATCCCACTTGGCTCACCAAATTTTGTTCTTCTAGGTTGAAGCGTTCGTCTACAGTAGCAGTTTTTATATTTAGGTTTCTCTCTGTTCTCTCCTATATAGATAGATGAATTTGGAACTCTAAATCCAACATGGTTTGTAGTAGCTCTTTGAAACTTGACAAAATAAAGGAGTTCTCAGATTTGTCTCTATGGTTTGTTTCCTCTTCAAGTAGCCCTAGGCACAGACTGTGGAAAAGCACTTTCATTGAGAGTGGTTGCCAAGCTTCTAAGAAATAACGAGTTTCCGAAAAACCAGGAAATATTTTTTCACCCAATCTTGATGATATTTGGTGGTAATGATCAGTACACAAATCCCACTTGGCTTACCAAATTTTGTTTTCTAGGTTGAAGCGTTCGTCTACAGTAGCAGTTTTTATATTTAGGTTTCCTTCTGTTCTCTCCTATATAGATAGATGAATTTGGAACTCTAAATCCAACATGCTTTGTAGTAGCTCCTTGAAACTTGACAAAATAAACGAGTTCTCAGTTTTGTCTCTATGGTTTGTTTCCTCTTCAAGTGGCCCTAAGCACAGACTCTGGAAAAGCACTTTCATTGAGAGGGGTTGCCAAGCTTCTAAGAAATAACGAGTTTCCGAAATACCAGCAAATATTTTTTCACCCAATCTTGATGATACTTGTTGCTAATGATCAGTACACAAATCCCACTAGGCTTACCAAATTTTGTTCTTCTAGGTTGAAGTGTTCGTCTACAGTAGCAGTTTTTATATTTAGGTTTCACTATGTTCTCTCATATATAGATAGATGAATTTGGAACTCTAAATCCAACATGGTTTGTAGTAGCTCTTTGAAACTTGACAAAATAAAGGCGTTCTCAGTTTTGTCTCTATGGTTTGTTTCCTCTTCATGTAGCCCTAGGCACAGACTTTGGAAAAGCACTTTCATTGAGAGGGGTTGCCAAGCTTCTAAGAAATAACGAGTTTCCGAAATACCACCAAATATTTTTTCACCCAATCTTGATGATACTTGTTGCTAATCATCAGTACACACATCCCACTTGGCTCACCAAATTTAGTTCTTCTAGGTTGAAGCGTTCGTGTACAGTAGCAGTTTTTATATTTAGGTTTCCCTCTGTTCTCTCCTATACAGATAGATGAATTTGGAACTCTAAATCCAACATGGTTTGTAGTAGCTCTTTGAAACTTGACAAAATAAAGGAGTTCTCAATTTTGTCTCTATGGTTTGTTTCCTCTTCAAGTAGCCCTAGGCACAGACTGTGGAAAGCACTTTCATTGAGTGGGGTTGCCAAACTTCTACGAAATAACGAGTTTCCGAAATACCACCAAATATTTTTTCACCCAATCTTGATGATACTTGTTGCTAATCATAGGTACACACATCCCACTTGGCTCACCAAATTTTGTTCTTCTAGGTTGAAGCGTTCGTCTACAGTAGCAGTTTTTATATTTAGGTTTCACTCTGTTCTCACATATTTAGATAGATGATTTTGGAACTCTAAATCCAACATGGTTTGTAGTAGCTCTTTGAAACTTGACAAAATAAAGTAGTTCTCAGTTTTGTCTCTATGGTTTGTTTCCTCTTCAAGTAGCCCTAGCCACAGACAGTGGAAAGCACTTTCATTGAGATGGGTTGCCAAGCTTCTAAGAAATAACGAGTTGCCGAAATACCAGCAAATATTTTTTCACACAATCTTGTTGATACTTGGTGGTAATGATCAGTACACAAATCCCACTTGGCTCACCAAATTTTGTTCTTCTAGGTTGAAGCGTTCGTCTACAGTACAGTTTTTATATTTAGGTTTCTCTCTGTTCTCTCCTATATAGATAGATGAATTTGGAACTCTAAATCCAACATGGTTTGTAGTAGCTCTTTGAAACTTGACAAAATAAAGGAGTTCTCAGATTTGTCTCTTTTATTTGTTTCCTCTTCAAGTAGCCCTAGGCACAGACTGTGGAAAAGCACTTTCATTGAGAGGGGTTGCCACCCTTCTGAGAAATAACGAGTTTCCGAAATACCAGCAAATATTTTTTCACCCAATCTTGATGATACTTGGTGGTAATGATCAGTACACAAATCCCACTTGGCTTACCAAATTTTGTTCTTCTAGGTTGAAGCGTTCGTCGACAGTAGCAGTTTTTATATTTAGGTTTCACTCTGTTCTCTCATATATAGATAGATGAATTTGGAACTCTAAATCCAACATGGTTTGTAGTAGCTCTTTGAAACTTGACAAAATAAAGGAGTTCTCAGATTTGTCTCGATGGTTTGTTTCCTCTTCAAGTAGCCCTAGGCACACACTGTGGAAAAGCACTTTCATTGAGAGGGGTTGCCAAGCTTCTAAGAAATAACGAGTTTCCGAAATACCAGCAAATATTTTTTCACCCAATCTTGATGATACTTCGTGGTAATGATCAGTACACAAATCCCACTTGGCTCACCAAATTTTGTTCTTCTAGGTTGAAGCATTCGTCTACAGTAGCAGTTTTTATATTTAGGTTTCCCTCTGTTCTCTCCTATATAGATAGATGAATTTGGAACTCTAAATCCAACATGGTTTGTAGTAGCTCTTTGAAACTTGACAAAATAAAGGAGTTCTCAGTTTTGTCTCTATGGTTTGTTTCCTCTTAAAGTAGCCCTAGGCACAGACTGTGGAAAGCATTTTCATTGAGATGGTTTGCCAAGCTTCTAAGAAATAACGAGTTTCCGAAATACCAGCAAATATTTTTTCACACAATCTTGTTGATACTTGGTGGTAATGATCAGAACACAAATCCCACTTGGCTCACCAAATTTTGTTCTTCTAAGTTGAAATGTTCGTCTACAGTACAGTTTTTATATTTAGGTTTCTCTCTGTTCTCTCCTATATAGATGGCTGAATTTGGAACTCTAAAACCAACATGGTTTGTAGTAGCTCTGTGAACCTTGACAAAATAAAGAAGTTCTCAGATTTGTCTCTTTGGTTTGTTTCCTCTTCAAGTAGCCCTAGGCACAGACTGTGGAAAAGCACTTTCATTGAGAGGGGATGCAAGCTTCTAAGAAATAACGCGTTTCCAAAATACCAGCAAATATTTTTTCACCCAATCTTGATGATACTTGGTGGTAATGATCAGTACACAAATCCCACTTGGCTTACCAAATTTTGTTCTTCTAGGTTGAAGCGTTCGTCTACAGTAGGAGTTTTTATATCTAGGTTTCCCTCTGTTCTCTCATATATAGATAGATGAATTTGGAACTCTAAATCCAACATGGTTTGTAGTAGCTCTTTGAAACTTGACAAAATAAAGGAGTTCTCAGATTTGTCTCTATGGTTTGTTTCCTCTTCAAGTATCCCTAGGCACAGACTGTGGAAAAGCACGTTCATTGAGAGGGGTTGCCAAGCTTCTAAGAAATAACGAGTTTCCGAAATACCAGCAAATATTTTTTCACCCAATCTTGATGATACTTGTTGCTAATGATCAGTACACAAATCCCACTTGGCTCACCAAATTTTGTTCTTCTAGGTTGAAGCTTTCGTCTACAGTAGCAGTTTTTATATTAAGGTTTCCCTCTGTTCTCTCCTATATAGATAGATGAATTTGGAACTCTAAATCCAACATGGTTTGTAGTAGCTCTTTGAAACTTGACAAAATAAAGGAGTTCTCAGTTTTGTCTCTATGGTTTGTTTCCTCTTAACGTAGCCCTAGGCACAGACTGTGGAAAGCACTTTCATTGGGATGGTTTGCCAAGCTTCTAAGAAATAACGAGTTTCCGAAATACCAGCAAATATTTTTTCACACAATCTTATTGATACTTGGTGGTAATGATCAGTACACAAATCCCACTTGGCTCACCAAATTTAGTTCTTCTAGGTTTAAGCGTTCGTCTACAGTAGCCGTTTTTATATTTAGGTTTCCCTCTGTTCTCTCCCATATAGATAGATGAATTTGGAACTCTAAATCCAACATGGTTTGTAGTAGCTCTTTGAAACTTGACAAAATAAAGGAGTTCTCAGTTTTGTCTCTATGGTTTGTTTCCTCTTCAAGTAGCCCTAGGCACAGACTCTAGAAAGCACTTTCATTGAGAGGGGTTGCCAAGCTTCTACGAAATAACGAGTTTCCGAAATACCAGCAAATATTTTTTCACCCAATCTTGATGATACTTGGTGCTAATGATCAGTACACAAATCCCACTTGGCTCACCAAATTTTGTTCTTCTAGGTTGAAGCATTCGTCTACAGTAGCAGTTTTTATATTTAGGTTTTCCTCTGTTCTCTCCTGTATAGAAAGATGAATTTGGAACTCTAAATCCAACATGGTTTGTAGTAGCTCTTTGAAACTTGACAAAATAAAGGAGTTCTCAGTTTTGTCGCTATGGTTTGTTTCCTCTTCAAGTAGCCCTAGGCACAGACTGTGGAAAAGCACTTTCATTGAGAGGGGTTCCCAAGCTTCTAAGAAATCACGAGTTTCCGAAAAACCAGCAAATATTTTTCAACCAATCTTGATGATACTTGGTGCTAATGGTCAGTACACAAATCCCACTTGGCTCATCAAATTTTCTTCTTCTAGGTTGAAGCGTAAGTCTACAGTAGCAGTTTTTATATTTAGGTTTCCCTCTGTTCTCTCCTATATAGAAAGATGAATTTGGAACTCTAAATACAACATGGTTTGTAGTAGCTCTTTGAAACTTGACAAAATAAAGGAGTTCTCAGTTTTGTCTCTATGGTTTGTTTCCTCTTCAAGTAGCCCTAGGCACAGACCTTGGAAAAGCACTTTTATTGAGAGGGGTTGCCAAGCTTCTACGAAAAAACGATTTTCCGAAATACCAGCAAATATTTTTTCACCCAATCTTGATGATACTTGTTGCTAATCATCAGTACACACATCCCACTTGGCTCACCAAATTTTGTTCCTCTAGGTTGAAGCGTTCGTCTACAGTAGCAGTTTTTATATTTAGGTTTCACTCTGTTCTCACAAATATAGATAGATGAATTTGGAACTCTAAATCCAACATGGTTTGTAGTAGCTCTTTGAAACTTGACAAAATAAAGTAGTTCTCAGTTTTGTCTCTATGGTTTGTTTCCTCTTCAAGTAGCCCTAGCCACAGACAGTGGAAAGCACTTCCATTAAGATGGGTTGCCAAGCTTCTAAGAAATAACGAGTTGCCGAAATACCAGCAAATATTTTTTCACACAATCTTGTTGATACTTGGTGGTAATGATCAGTACACAAATCCCACTTGGCTCACCAAATTTTGTTCTTCTAGGTTGAAGCGTTCGTCTACAGTACAGTTTTTATATTTAGGTTTCTCTCTGTTCTCTCCTATATAGATAGATGAATTTGGAACTCTAAATCCAACATGGTTTGTAGTAGCTCTTTGAAACTTGACAAAATACAGGAGTTCTCAGATTTGTCTCTTTGGTTTGTTTCCTCTTCAAGTAGCCCTAGGCACAGACTGTGGAAAAGCACTTTCATTGAGAGGGGTTGCCAACCTTCTAAGAAATAACGAGTTTCCGAAATACCAGCAAATATTTTTTCACCCAATCTTGATGATACTTGGTGGTAATGATCAGTACACAAATCCCACTTGGCTTACCAAATTTTGTTCTTCTAGGTTGAAGCGTTCGTCTACAGTAGCAGTTTTTATATTTAGGTTTCCCTCTGTTCTCTCATATATAGATAGATGAATTTGGAACTCTAAATCCAACATGGTTTGTAGTAGCTCTTTGAAACTTGACAAAATAAAGGAGTTCTCAGATTTGTCTCGATGGTTTGTTTCCTCTTCAAGTAGCCCTAGGCACAGACTGTGGAAAAGCACTTTCATTGAGAGGGCTTGCCAAGCTTCTAAGAAATAACGAGTTTCCGAAATACCAGCAAATATTTTTTCACCCAATCTTGATGATACTTCGTGGTAATGATCAGTACACAAATCCCACTTGGCTCACCAAATTTTGTTCTTCTAGGTTGAAGCATTCGTCTACAGTAGCATTTTTTATATTTAGGTTTCCCTCTGTTCTCTCCTATATAGATAGATGAATTTGGAACTCTAAATCCAACATGGTTTGTAGTAGCTCTTTGAAACTTGACAAAATAAAGGAGTTCTCAGTTTTGTGTTTATGGTTTTTTTCCTCTTAAAGTAGCCCTAGTCACAGACTGTGGAAAGCACTTTCATTGAGATCGTTTGCCAAGCTTCTAAGAAATAACGAGTTTCCGAAATACCAGCAAATATTTTTTCACCCAATCTTGATGATACTTGGTGGTAATGATCAGTACACAAATCCCACTTGGCTCACCAAATTTTGTTCTTCTAGGTTGAAGCGTTCGTCTACAGTAGCAGTTTTTATATTTAGGTTTCCCTCTTTTCTCTCCCATATAGATAGATGAATTTGGTACTCTAATTCCAACATGGTTTGTAGTAGCTCCTTGAAACCTGACAAAATAAAGGAGTTCTCAGTTTTGTCTCTAAGGTTTGTTTCCTCTTCAAGTACACCTAGGCACAGACTGTGGAAAAGCACTTTCATTGAGAGGGGTTGCCAAGCTTCTAAGAAATCACGAGTTTCCGAAATACCAGCAAATATTTTTTCACCCAATCTTGATGATACTTGGTGATAATGATCAGTACACAAATCCCACTTGGCTCACCATATTTTGTTCTTCTAGGTTGAAGCTTTCATCTACAGTAGGAGTTTTTATATCTAGGATTCCCTCTGTTCTCTCCTAAATAGATAGATGAATTTGGAACTCTAAATCCAACATGCTTTGTAGTAGCTCCTTGAAACTTGACAGAATAAAGGAGTTCTCAGTTTTGTCTCTATGGTTTGTTCCCTCTTCAAGTAGCCCTAGGCACAGACTGTGGAAAACCACTTTCATTGAGAGGGGTTGATAAGCTTCTAAGAAATTACGAGTTTCCGAAATACCAGCAAATATTTTTTCACCCAATCTTGATGATACTTGTTGCTAAAGATCAGTACACAAATCCCACTTGGCTCACCAAATTTTGTTCTTCTAGGTTGAAGCATTCATGTACAGTAGCAGTTTTTATATTTAGGTTTCCCTCTGTTCTCTCCTATATAGCTAGATGAATTTGGAACTCTAAATCCAACATGCTTTGTAGTAGCTCTGTGAAACTTGACAAAATAAAGGAGTTCTCAGATTTGTCTCTATGGTTTGTTTCCTCTTCAAGTAGCCCTAGGCACAGACTGTGGAAAAGCACTTTCATTGAGAGGGGTTGCCAAGCTTCTAAGAAATAACGAGTTTCCGAAATACCAGCAAATATTTTTTCACCCAATCTTGATGATACTGGGTGGTAATGATCAGTACACAAATCCCACTTGGCTTACCAAATTTTGTTTTTCTAGGTTGAAGCGTTCGTCTACAGTAGCAGTTTTTATATTTAGTTTTCCCTCTGTTCTCTCATATATAGATAGATGAATTTGGAACTCTAAATCCAACATGGTTTGTAGTAGCTCTTTCAAACTTTACAAAATAAAGGAGTTCTCAGATTTGTCTCTATGGTTTGTTTCCTCTTCAAGTAGCCCTAGGCACAGACTGTGGAAAAGCACTTTCATTGAGAGGGGTTGCCAAGCTTCTAAGAAATAACGAGTTTCCGAAATACCATCAAATATTTTATCACCCAATCTTGATGATACTTCGTGGTAATGATCAGTACACAAATCCCACTTGGCTCACCAAATTTTGTTCTTCTAGGTTGAAGCGTTCATCTACAGTAGCAGTTTTTATATTTATGTTTCCCTCTGTTCTCTCCCATATAGATAGATTAATTTGGAACTCTAAATCCAACAAGGTTTATAGTAGCTCTTTGAAACTTGACAAAATTAAGGAGTTCTCAGTTTTGTCTCTATGGTTTGTTTCCTCTTCAAGTAGCCCTAGGCACAGACTGTGGAAAAGCACTTTCATTGAGAGGGGTTGCCAAGCTTCTAAGAAATAACGATTTTCCGAAATACCAGCAAATATTTTTTCACCCAATCTTGATGATATTTGTTGCTAATGATCAGTACACAAATCCCACTAGGCTCACCAAATTTTGTTCTTCTGGGTTGAAGTGTTCGTCTACAGTAGCAGTTTTTATATTTAGGTTTCACTATGTTCTCTCATATATAGATAGATGAATTTGGAACTCTAAATCCAACATGGTTTGTAGTAGCTCTTTGAAACTTGAAAAAATAAAGGAGTTCTCAGTTTTGTCTCTATGGTTTGTTTCCTCTTCATGTAGCCCTAGGCACAGACTTTGGAAAAGCACTTTCATTGAGAGGGTTGCCAAGCTTCTAAGAAATTACTAGTTTCCGAAATACCAAAATATTTTTTCACCGAATCTTGATGATACTTGTTGCTAATCATCAGTACACACATCCCACTTGGCTCACCAAATTTTGTTCTTCTAGGTTGAAGCATTCGTCTACAATACAGTTTTTATATTTAGGTTACTCTCTGTTCTCTCCTATATAGATAGATGAATTTGGAACTCTAAATCCAACATGGTTTGTAGTAGCTCTTTGAAACTTGACAAAATAAAGGAGTTCTCAGATTTGTCTCTATGGTTTGTTTCCTCTTCAAGTAGCCCTAGGCACAGACTGTGGAAAAGCACTTTCATTTAGAGGGGTTCCCAAGCTTCTAAGAAATCATGAGTTTCCGAAATACCAGCAAATATTTTTTCACCCAATCTTGATGATACTTCGTGGTAATGATCAGTACACAAATCCCACTTGGCTCACCAAATTTTCTTCTTCTATGTTGAAGCGTCCGTGTACAGTAGCAGTTTTTATATTTAGGCTTCACTCTGTTCTCTCATATATAGATAGATGAATTTGGAACTCTAAATCCAACATGGTTTGTAGTAGCTCTTTGAAACTTGACAAAATAAAGGAGTTCTCAGTTTTGTCTCTATGGTTTGTTTCCTCTTCAAGTAGCCCTAGGCACAGACTGTGGAAAGCACTTTCATTGAGATGGGTTGCCAAGCTTCTAAGAAATAACGATTTTCCGAAACACCAGCAAATATTTTTTCACACAAACTTGTTGATACTTGGTGGTAATGATCAGTACACAAATCCCACTTGGCTCACCAAATTTTGTTCATCTAGGTTGAAGCGTTCGTCTACAGTAGCAGTTTTTATATTTAGGTTTCCCTCTGTTCTCTCCTATACAGATAGATGAATTTGGAACTCTAAATCCAACATGGTTTGTAGTAGCTCTTTGAAACTTGACAAAATAAAGGAGTTCTCAGTTTTGTCTCTATGGTTTGTTTCCTCTTCAAGTAGCCCTAGGCACAGACTGTGGAAAGCACTTTCATCAAGAGGGGTTGCCAAGCTTCTACGAAATAACGATTTTCCGAAATACCAGCAAATAATTTTCACCCAATCTTGATAATACTTGGTGGTAATGATCAGTACACAAATCCCACTTGGCTCACCAAATTTTGTTCTTTTAGGTTGAAGCGTTCGTCTACAGTAGCAGTTTTTATATTTAGGTTTCCCTCTGTTCTCTCCTATACAGATAGATGAATTTGGAACTCTAAATCCAACATGGTTGCAGTAGCTCTTTGAAACTTGACAAAATAAAGGAGTTCTCAGTTTTTTCGCTATGGTTTGTTTCCTCTTCAAGTAGCCCTAGGCACAGACTGCGGAAAAGCACTTTCATTGAGAGGGATTCCCAAACTTCTAAACTTCTTTGAAACTTGACAAAATAAAGGAGTTCTCAGTTTTGTCTCTATGGTTTGTTTCCTCTTCAAGTAGCCCTAGGCACAGACTGTGGAAAGCACTTTCATTAAGAGGGGTTGCCAAGCTTCTACGAAATAACGATTTTCCGAAATACCAGCAAATAATTTTCACCCAATCTTGATAATACTTGGTGGTAATGATCAGTACACAAATCCCACTTGGCTCACCAAATTTTGTTCTTTTAGGTTGAAGCGTTCGTCTACAGTAGCAGTTTTTATATTTAGGTTTCCCTCTGTTCTCTCCTATACAGATAGATGAATTTGGAACTCTAAATCCAACATGGTTTGCAGTAGCTCTTTGAAACTTGACAAAATAAAGGAGTTCTCAGTTTTTTCGCTATGGTTTGTTTCCTCTTCAAGTAGCCCTAGGCACAGACTGCGGAAAAGCACTTTCATTGAGAGGGATTCCCAAACTTCTAAGAAATCACGAGTTTCCGAAATACCAGCAAATATTTTTTCACCCAATCTTGAGGATACTTGGTGGTAATGATCAGAACACAAATCCCACTTGGCTCACCAAATTTTGTTCTTCTAGGTTGAAGCGTTCGTCTACAGTAGCAGTTTTTATATTTAGGTTTCACTCTGTTCTCTCATATATAGATAGATGAATTTGGAACTCTAAATCCAACATGGTTTGTAGTAGCTCTTTGAAACTTGACAAAATAAAGGAGTTCTCAGTTTTGTCTCTATGGTTTGTTTCCTCTTCAAGTAGCCCTAGGCACAGACTGTGGAAGCACTTTCATTGACATGGGTTGCAAAGCTTCTAAGAAATAACGAGTTTCCGAAATACCAGCAAATATTTTTTCACACAATCTTGATGATACTTGTTGCTAATCATCAGTACACACATCCCACTTGGCTCACCAAATTTAGTTCTTCTAGGTTGAAGCGTTCGTGTACAGTAGCAGTTTTTATATTTAGGTTTCCCACTGTTCTCTCCTATACAGATAGATGAATTTGGAACTCTAAATCCAACATGGTTTGTAGTAGCTCTTTGAAACTTGACAAAATAAAGGAGTTCTCAGTTTTGTCTCTATGGTTTGTTTCCTCTTCAAGTACCCTAGGCACAGACTGTGGAAAGCAATTTCATTGAGAGGGGTTGCCAAGCTTCTACGAAATAACGAGTTTCCGAAATACCAGCAAATATTTTTTCACCCAATCTTGATAATACTTGGTGGTAATGATCAGTACACAAATCCCACTTGGATCACCAAATTTTATTCTTTTAGGTTGAAGCGTTCGTCTACAGTAGCAGTTTTTATATTTAGGTTTCCCTCTGTTCTCTCCCATATAGATAGATGAATTTGGAACTCTAAATCCAACATGATTTGTAGTAGCTCTTTGAAACTTGACAAAATAAAGGAGTTCTCAGTTTTGTCTCTATGGTTTGTTTCCTCTTCAAGTAGCCCTAGGCACAGACTGTGGAAAGCACTTTCATTGACATGGGTTGCAAAGCTTCTAAGAAATAACGAATTTCCGAAATACCAGCAAATATTTTTTCACACAATCTTGAAGATACTTGTTGATAATCATCAGTACACACATCCCACTTGGCTCACCAAATTTAGTTCTTCTAGGTTGAAGCGTTCGTGTACAGTAGCAGTTTTTATATTTAGGTTTCCCTTTGTTCTCTCCTATACAGATAGATGAATTTGGAACTCTACATCCAACATGGTTTGTAGTAGCTCTTTGAAACTTGACAAAATAAAGGAGTTCTCAGTTTTGTCTCTATGGTTTGTTTCCTCTTCAAGTAGCCCTAGGCACAGACTGTGGAAAGCACTTTCATTGAGAGGGGTTGCCAAGCTTCTACGAAATAACGAGTTTCCGAAATACCAGCAAATATTTTTTCACCCAATCTTGATAATACTTGGTGGTAATGATCAGTAATCAAATCCCACTTGGCTCACCAAATTTTGTTCTTTTAGGTTGAAGTGTTCGTCTACAGTAGCAGTTTTTATATTTAGGTTTCCCTCTGTTCTCTCCCATATAGATAGATGAATTTGGAACTCTAAATCCAACATGGTTTGTAGTAGCTCTTTGAAATTGACAAAATAAAGGAGTTCTCAGTTTTGTCTCTATGGTTTGTTTCCTCTTAAAGTAGCCCTAGGCACAGACTGTGGAAAGCACTTTCATTGAGAGGGGTTGCCAAGCTTCTACGAAATAACGAGTTTCCGAAATACCAGCAAATATTTTTTCACCCAATCTTGATGATACTTGGTGCTAATGATCAGTACACAAATCCCACTTGGCTCACCAAATTTTGTTCTTCTAGGTTGAAGCGTTCGTCTACAGTAGCAGTTTTTATATTTAGGTTTCCCTCTGTTCTCTCCTTTATAGAAAGATAAATTTGGAACTCTAAATCCAACATGGTTTGTAGTAGCTCTTTGAAACTTGACAAAATAAAGGAGTTCTCAGTTTTGTCGCTATGGTTTGTTTTCTCTTCAAGTAGCCCTAGGCACAACTGTGGAAAAGCACATTCATTGAGAGGGGTTCCCTAGCTTCTAAAAAATCACGAGTTTCCGAAATGCCAGCAAATATTTTTTCACCCAAACTTGATGATACTTGGTGGTAATGATCAGTACACAAATCCCACTTGGCTCACCAAATTTTGTTCTTCTAGGTTGAAGCGTTCGTCTACAGTAGCAGTTTTTATATTGAGGTTTCCCTCTGTTCTCTCCTATATAGAAAGATGAATTTAGATCTCTAAGTCCAGCATGGTTTGTAGTAGCTCTTTGAAACTTGACAAAATAAAGGAGTTCTCAGTTTTGTCGCTATGGTTTGTTTCCTCTTCAAGTAGCCCTAGGCACAGACTGTGGAAAAGCACTTTCATTGAGAGGGGTTCCCAAGCTTCTAAGAAATCACGAGTTTCCGAAATACCAGCAAATATTTTTTCACCCAATCTTGATGATACTTGGTGATAATGATCAGTACACAAATCCCACTTGGCTCACCAAATTTTGTTCTTCTAGGTTGAAGCGTTCGTCTACAGTAGCAGTTTTTATATTTAGGTTTCACTCTGTTCTCTCATATATAGATAGATGAATTTGGAACTCTAAATCCAACATGGTTTGTAGTAGCTCCTTGAAACTTGACAAAATAAAGAAGTTCTCAGTTTTGTCTCTATGGTTTGTTTCCTCTTCAAGTAGCCCTAGGCACAGACTGCGGAAAGCACTTTCATTGAGATGGGTTGCCAAGCTTCTAAGAAATAACGAGTTTCCGAAATACCAGCAAATATTTTTTCACAGAATCTTGATGATACTTGTTGCTAATCATCAGTACACACATCCCACTTGGCTCACCAAATTTAGTTCTTCTAGGTTGAAGCGTCCGTGTACAGTAGCAGTTTTTATATTTAGGTTTCCCTCTGTTGTCTCCTATACACATAGATGAATTTGGAACTCTAAATCCAACATGGTTTGTAGTAGATCTTTGAAACTTGACAAAATAAAGGAGTTCTCAGTTTTGTCTCTATGGTTTGTTTCCTCTTCAAATACCCTAGGCACAGACTGTGGAAAGCACTTTCATTGAGAGGGGTTGCCAAGCTTCTAAGAAATAACGAGTTTCCGAAACACCAGCAAATATTTTTTCACACAATCTTGTTGATACTTGGTGGTAATGATCAGTACACAAATCCCACTTGGATTACCAAATTTTGTTCTTCTAGGTTGAAGCGTTAGTGTACAGTAGCAGTTTTTATATTTAGGTTTCACACTGTTCTCTCATATATAGATAGATGAATTTGGAACTCTAAATCCAACATGGTTTGTAGTAGCTCTTTGAAACTTGACAAAATAAAGGAGTTCTCAGTTTTGTCTCTATGGTTTGTTTCCTCTTCAAGTAGCCCTAGGCACAGACTGTGGAAAGCACTTTCATTGAGATGGGTTGCCAAGCTTCTAAGAAATAACGAGTTTCCGAAATACCAGAAAATATTTTTTCACACAATCTTGTTGATACTTGGTGGTAATGATCAGTACACAAATCCCACTTGGCTCACCAATTTTGTTCTTCTAGGTTGAAGCGTTCGTCTACAGTAGCAGTTTTTATATTTAGGTTTCTCTCTGTTCTCTTATATATAGATAGATGAATTTGGAACTCTAAATCCAACATGGTTTGTAGTAGCTCTTTGAAACTTGACAAAATAAAGGAGTTCTCAGATTTGTCTCTATGGTTTGTTTCCTCTTCAAGTAGCCCTAGGCACAGACTGTGGAAAAGCACTTTCATTTAGAGGGGTTCCCAAGCTTCTAAGAAATCACGAGTTTCCGAAATACCAGCAAATATTTTTTCACCCAATCTTGATGATACTTGTTGCTAATGATCAGTACACAAATCCCACTTGGCTCACCAAATTTTGTTCTTCTAGGTTGAAGCGTTCGTGTACAGTAGCAGTTTTTATATTTAGGTTTCACTCTCTTCTCTCATATATAGATAGATTAATTTGGAACTCTAAATCCAACATGGTTTGTAGTAGCCCTTTGAAACTTGACAAAATAAAGGAGTTCTCAGATTTGTCTCTATGGTTTGTTTCCTCTTCAAGTAGCCCTAGGCACAGACTGTGGAAAGCACTTTTATTGAGATGGGTTGCCAAGCTTCTAAGAAATAACGAGTTTCCGAAACATCAGCAAATATTTTTTCACACAATCTTGTTGATACTTGGTCGTAATGATCAGTACACAAATCCCACTTGGCTCACCAAATTTTGTTCTTCTAGGTTGAAGCGTTCGTCTACAGTAGCAATTTTTTTATTTAGGTTTCCCTCTGTTCTCTCCTATATAGATAGATGAATTTGGAAATCTAAATCCAACATGCTTTGTAGTAGCTCCTTGAAACTAGACAAAATAAAGGAGTTCTCAGTTTTGTCTCTATGGTATGTTTCCTCTTCATGTAGCCCTAGGCACAGACTGTGGAAAAGCAGTTTCAGTGAGGGGAGTTGCCAAGCTTCTAAGAAATAACGAGTTTCCGAAATACCAGCAAATATTTTTTCACCCAATCTTGATGATACTTGTTGCTAATCATCAGTACACACATCCCACTTGGCTCACCAAATTGTGTTCTTCTAGGTTGAAGCGTTCGCCTACAGTAGCAGTTTTTATATTGAGGTTTCCCTCTGTTCTCTCCTGTATAGAAAGATGAATTTGGAACTCTAAGTCCAACATGGTTTGTAGTAGCTCTTTGAAACTTGACAAAATAAAGGAGTTCTCAGTTTTGTCTCTATGGTTTGTTTCCTCTTCAAGTATCCCTAGGCACAGACTGTGGAAAGCACTTTCATTGAGAGGGGTTGCCAAGCTTCTACGAAAAAACGATTTTCCGAAATACCAGCAAATATTTTTTCACCCAATCTTGATAATACTTCGTGGTAATGATCAGTACACAAATCCCACTTGGCTCACCAAATTTTGTTCTTTTAGGTTGAAGCGTTCGTCTACAGTAGCAGTTTTTATATTTAGGTTTCCCTCTTTTCTCTCCCATATAGATAGATGAATTTGGAACTCTAAATCCAACATGGTTTGTAGTAGCTCTTTGAAACTTGACAAAATAAAGGAGTTCTCAGTTTTGTCTCTATGGTTTGTTTCCTCTTCAAGTAGCCCTAGGCACAGACTGTGGAAAGCACTTTCATTGAGAGGGGTTGCCAAGCTTCTACGAAATAACGAGTTTCCGAAATACCAGCAAATATTTTTTCACCGAATCTTGATGATACTTGGTGGTAATGATCAGTACACAAATCCCACTTGGCTCACCAAATTTTATTCTTCTAGGTTGAAGCGTTCGTCTACAGTAGCAGTTTTTATATTGAGGTTTCCCTCTGTTCTCTCCTATATAGAAAGATGAATTTCGAACCCTAAATCCAACATGGTTTGTAGTAGCTCTTTGAAACTTGACAAAATAAAGGAGTTCTCAGTTTTGTCGCTATGGTTTGTTTCCTCTTCAAGTAGCCCTAGGCACAGACTGTGGAAAAGCACTTTCATTGAGAGGGGTTCCCAAGCTTCTAAGAAATCACGAGTTTCCGAAATGCCAGCAAATATTTTTTTACCCAATCTTGATGATACTTGGTGGTAATGATCAGTACACAAATCCCACTTGGCTGACCAAATTTTGTTCTTCTAGGTTGAAGCGTTCGTCTACAGTAGCAGTTTTTATATTGAGGTTTCCCTCCGTTCTCTCCTGTATAGAAAGATGAATTTGGAACTCTAATTCCAACATGGTTTGTAGTAGCTCTTTGAAACTTGACAAAATAAAGGAGTTCTCAGTTTTGTCTCTATGGTTTGTTTCCTCTTCAAGTACCCTAGGCACAGACTGTGGAAAGCACTTTCATTGAGAGGGGTTGCCAAGCTTCTACGAAATAACGAGTTTCCGAAATACCAACAAATATTTTTTCACCCAATCTTGATAATACTTGGTGGTAATGATCAGTACACAAATCCCACTTGGCTCACCAAATTTAATTCTTTTAGGTTGAAGCGTTCGTCTACAGTAGCAGTTTTTATATTTAGGTTTCCCTCTGTTCTCTCTTATACAGATAGATGAATTTGGAACTCTAAATCCAACATGGTTTGTAGTAGCTCTTTGAAACTTGACAAAATAAAGGAGTTCTCAGTTTTGTCTCTATGGTTTGTTTCCTCTTCAAGTAGCCCTAGGCACAGACTGTGGAAAGCACTTTCATTGAGAGCGGTTGCCAAGCTTCTACGAAAAAACGATTTTCCGAAATACCAGCAAATATTTTTTCACCCAATCTTGATAATACTTCGTGGTAATGATCAGTACACAAATCCCACTTGGCTCACCAAATTTTGTTCTTTTAGGTTGAAGCGTTCGTCTACAGTAGCAGTTTTTATATTTAGGTTTCCCTCTGTTCTCACCCATATAGATAGATGAATTTGGAACTCTAAATCCAACATGGTTTGTAGTAGCTCTTTGAAACTTGACAAAATAAAGGAGTTCTCAGTTTTGTCTCTATGGTTTGTTTCCTCTTCAAGTAGCCCTAGGCACAGACTGTGGAAAGCACTTTCATTGAGAGGGGTTGCCAAGCTTCTACGAAATAACGAGTTTCCGAAATACCAGCAAATATTTTTTCACCCAATCTTGATGATACTTGGTGGTAATGATCAGTACACAAATCCCACTTGGCTGACCAAATTTTGTTCTTCTAGGTTGAAGCGTTCGTCTACAGTAGCAGTTTTTATATTGAGGTTTCCCTCCGTTCTCTCCTGTATAGAAAGATGAATTTGGAACTCTAATTCCAACATGGTTTGTAGTAGCTCTTTGAAACTTGACAAAATAAAGGAGTTCTCAGTTTTGTCTCTATGGTTTGTTTCCTCTTCAAGTACCCTAGGCACAGACTGTGGAAAGCACTTTCATTGAGAGGGGTTGCCAAGCTTCTACGAAATAACGAGTTTCCGAAATACCAACAAATATTTTTTCACCCAATCTTGATAATACTTGGTGGTAATGATCAGTACACAAATCCCACTTGGCTCACCAAATTTAATTCTTTTAGGTTGAAGCGTTCGTCTACAGTAGCAGTTTTTATATTTAGGTTTCCCTCTGTTCTCTCTTATACAGATAGATGAATTTGGAACTCTAAATCCAACATGGTTTGTAGTAGCTCTTTGAAACTTGACAAAATAAAGGAGTTCTCAGTTTTGTCTCTATGGTTTGTTTCCTCTTCAAGTAGCCCTAGGCACAGACTGTGGAAAGCACTTTCATTGAGAGCGGTTGCCAAGCTTCTACGAAAAAACGATTTTCCGAAATACCAGCAAATATTTTTTCACCCAATCTTGATAATACTTCGTGGTAATGATCAGTACACAAATCCCACTTGGCTCACCAAATTTTGTTCTTTTAGGTTGAAGCGTTCGTCTACAGTAGCAGTTTTTATATTTAGGTTTCCCTCTGTTCTCACCCATATAGATAGATGAATTTGGAACTCTAAATCCAACATGGTTTGTAGTAGCTCTTTGAAACTTGACAAAATAAAGGAGTTCTCAGTTTTGTCTCTATGGTTTGTTTCCTCTTCAAGTAGCCCTAGGCACAGACTGTGGAAAGCACTTTCATTGAGAGGGGTTGCCAAGCTTCTACGAAATAACGAGTTTCCGAAATACCAGCAAATATTTTTTCACCCAATCTTGATGATACTTGGTGGTAATGATCAGTACACAAATCCCACTTGGCTCACCAAATTTTGTTCTTCTAGGTTGAAGCGTTCGTCTACAGTAGCAGTTTTTATATTGAGGTTTCCCTCTGTTCTCTCCTATATAGAAAGATGAATTTCGAACCCTAAATCCAACATGGTTTGTAGTAGCTCTTTGAAACTTGACAAAATAAAGGAGTTCTCAGTTTTGTCGCTATGGTTTGTTTCCTCTTCAAGTAGCCCTAGGCACAGACTGTGGAAAAGCACTTTCATTGAGAGGGGTTCCCAAGCTTCTAAGAAATCACGAGTTTCCGAAATGCCAGCAAATATTTTTTTACCCAATCTTGATGATACTTGGTGGTAATGATCAGTACACAAATCCCACTTGGCTGACCAAATTTTGTTCTTCTAGGTTGAAGCGTTCGTCTACAGTAGCAGTTTTTATATTGAGGTTTCCCTCTGTTCTCTCCTGTATAGAAAGATGAATTTGGAACTCTAAGTCCAACATGGTTTGTAGTAGCTCTTTGAAACTTGACAAAATAAAGGAGTTCTCAGTTTTGTCTCTATGGTTTGTTTCCTCTTCAAGTACCCTAGGCACAGACTGTGGAAAGCACTTTCATTGAGAGGGGTTGCCAAGCTTCTACGAAATAACGAGTTTCCGAAATACCAGCAAATATTTTTTCACCCAATCTTGATGATACTTGGTGCTAATGATCAGTACACAAATCCCACTTGGCTCACCAAATTTTGTTCTTCTAGGTTGAAGCGTTCGTCTACAGTAGCAGTTTTTATATTTAGGTTTCCCTCTGTTCTCTCCTTTATAGAAAGATAAATTTGGAACTCTAAATCCAACATGGTTTGTAGTAGCTCTTTGAAACTTGACAAAATAAAGGAGTTCTCAGTTTTGTCGCTATGGTTTGTTTTCTCTTCAAGTAGCCCTAGGCACAACTGTGGAAAAGCACATTCATTGAGAGGGGTTCCCTAGCTTCTAAAAAATCACGAGTTTCCGAAATGCCAGCAAATATTTTTTCACCCAAACTTGATGATACTTGGTGGTAATGATCAGTACACAAATCCCACTTGGCTCACCAAATTTTGTTCTTCTAGGTTGAAGCGTTCGTCTACAGTAGCAGTTTTTATATTGAGGTTTCCCTCTGTTCTCTCCTATATAGAAAGATGAATTTAGATCTCTAAGTCCAGCATGGTTTGTAGTAGCTCTTTGAAACTTGACAAAATAAAGGAGTTCTCAGTTTTGTCGCTATGGTTTGTTTCCTCTTCAAGTAGCCCTAGGCACAGACTGTGGAAAAGCACTTTCATTGAGAGGGGTTCCCAAGCTTCTAAGAAATCACGAGTTTCCGAAATACCAGCAAATATTTTTTAACCCAATCTTGATGATACTTGGTGATAATGATCAGTACACAAATCCCACTTGGCTCACCAATTTTGTTCTTCTAGGTTGAAGCGTTCGTCTACAGTAGCAGTTTTTATATTTAGGTTTCACTCTGTTCTCTCATATATAGATAGATGAATTTGGAACTCTAAATCCAACATGGTTTGTAGTAGCTCCTTGAAACTTGACAAAATAAAGAAGTTCTCAGTTTTGTCTCTATGGTTTGTTTCCTCTTCAAGTAGCCCTAGGCACAGACTGCGGAAAGCACTTTCATTGAGATGGGTTGCCAAGCTTCTAAGAAATAACGAGTTTCCGAAATACAGCAAATATTTTTTCACAGAATCTTGATGATACTTGTTGCTAATCATCAGTACACACATCCCACTTGGCTCACCAAATTTAGTTCTTCTAGGTTGAAGCGTCCGTGTACAGTAGCAGTTTTTATATTTAGGTTTCCCTCTGTTGTCTCCTATACACATAGATGAATTTGGAACTCTAAATCCAACATGGTTTGTAGTAGATCTTTGAAACTTGACAAAATAAAGGAGTTCTCAGTTTTGTCTCTATGGTTTGTTTCCTCTTCAAATACCCTAGGCACAGACTGTGGAAAGCACTTTCATTGAGAGGGTTGCCAAGCTTCTAAGAAATAACGAGTTTCCGAAACACCAGCAAATATTTTTTCACACAATCTTGTTGATACTTGGTGGTAATGATCAGTACACAAATCCCACTTGGATTACCAAATTTTGTTCTTCTAGGTTGAAGCGTTAGTGTACAGTAGCAGTTTTTATATTTAGGTTTCACACTGTTCTCTCATATATAGATAGATGAATTTGGAACTCTAAATCCAACATGGTTTGTAGTAGCTCTTTGAAACTTGACAAAATAAAGGAGTTCTCAGTTTTGTCTCTATGGTTTGTTTCCTCTTCAAGTAGCCCTAGGCACAGACTGTGGAAAGCACTTTCATTGAGATGGGTTGCCAAGCTTCTAAGAAATAACGAGTTTCCGAAATACCAGAAAATATTTTTTCACACAATCTTGTTGATACTTGGTGGTAATGATCAGTACACAAATCCCACTTGGCTCACCAATTTTGTTCTTCTAGGTTGAAGCGTTCGTCTACAGTAGCAGTTTTTATATTTAGGTTTCTCTCTGTTCTCTTATATATAGATAGATGAATTTGGAACTCTAAATCCAACATGGTTTGTAGTAGCTCTTTGAAACTTGACAAAATAAAGGAGTTCTCAGATTTGTCTCTATGGTTTGTTTCCTCTTCAAGTAGCCCTAGGCACAGACTGTGGAAAAGCACTTTCATTTAGAGGGGTTCCCAAGCTTCTAAGAAATCACGAGTTTCCGAAATACCAGCAAATATTTTTTCACCCAAACTTGATGATACTTGGTGGTAATGATCAGTACACAAATCCCACTTGGCTCACCAAATTTTGTTCTTCTAGGTGAAGCGTTCGTCTACAGTACAGTTTTTATATTGAGGTTTCCCTCCGTTCTCTCCTGTATAGAAAGATGAATTTGGAACTCTAATTCCAACATGGTTTGTAGTAGCTCTTTGAAACTTGACAAAATAAAGGAGTTCTCAGTTTTGTCTCTATGGTTTGTTTCCTCTTCAAGTACCCTAGGCACAGACTGTGGAAAGCACTTTCATTGAGAGGGTTGCCAAGCTTCTACGAAATAACGAGTTTCCGAAATACCAACAAATATTTTTCACCCAATCTTGATAATACTTGGTGGTAATGATCAGTACACAAATCCCACTTGGCTCACCAAATTTAATTCTTTTAGGTTGAAGCGTTCGTCTACAGTAGCAGTTTTTATATTTAGGTTTCCCTCTGTTCTCTCTTATACAGATAGATGAATTTGGAACTCTAAATCCAACATGGTTTGTAGTAGCTCTTTGAAACTTGACAAAATAAAGGAGTTCTCAGTTTTGTCTCTATGGTTTGTTTCCTCTTCAAGTAGCCCTAGGCACAGACTGTGGAAAGCACTTTCATTGAGAGCGGTTGCCAAGCTTCTACGAAAAAACGATTTTCCGAAATACCAGCAAATATTTTTTCACCCAATCTTGATAATACTTCGTGGTAATGATCAGTACACAAATCCCACTTGGCTCACCAAATTTTGTTCTTTTAGGTTGAAGCGTTCGTCTACAGTAGCAGTTTTTATATTTAGGTTTCCCTCTGTTCTCACCCATATAGATAGATGAATTTGGAACTCTAAATCCAACATGGTTTGTAGTAGCTCTTTGAAACTTGACAAAATAAAGGAGTTCTCAGTTTTGTCTCTATGGTTTGTTTCCTCTTCAAGTAGCCCTAGGCACAGACTGTGGAAAGCACTTTCATTGAGAGGGGTTGCCAAGCTTCTACGAAATAACGAGTTTCCGAAATACCAGCAAATATTTTTTCACCCAATCTTGATGATACTTGGTGGTAATGATCAGTACACAAATCCCACTTGGCTCACCAAATTTTGTTCTTCTAGGTTGAAGCGTTCGTCTACAGTAGCAGTTTTTATATTGAGGTTTCCCTCTGTTCTCTCCTATATAGAAAGATGAATTTCGAACCCTAAATCCAACATGGTTTGTAGTAGCTCTTTGAAACTTGACAAAATAAAGGAGTTCTCAGTTTTGTCGCTATGGTTGTTTCCTCTTCAAGTAGCCCTAGGCACAGACTGTGGAAAAGCACTTTCATTGAGAGGGGTTCCCAAGCTTCTAAGAAATCACGAGTTTCCGAAATGCCAGCAAATATTTTTTTACCCAATCTTGATGATACTTGGTGGTAATGATCAGTACACAAATCCCACTTGGCTGACCAAATTTTGTTCTTCTAGGTTGAAGCGTTCGTCTACAGTAGCAGTTTTTATATTGAGGTTTCCCTCTGTTCTCTCCTGTATAGAAAGATGAATTTTGGAACTCTAAGTCCAACATGGTTTGTAGTAGCTCTTTGAAACTTGACAAAATAAAGGAGTTCTCAGTTTTGTCTCTATGGTTTGTTTCCTCTTCAAGTACCCTAGGCACAGACTGTGGAAAGCACTTTCATTGAGAGGGGTTGCCAAGCTTCTACGAAATAACGAGTTCCGAAATACCAGCAAATATTTTTTCACCCAATCTTGATGATACTTGGTGCTAATGATCAGTACACAAATCCCACTTGGCTCACCAAATTTTGTTCTTCTAGGTTGAAGCGTTCGTCTACAGTAGCAGTTTTTATATTTAGGTTTCCCTCTGTTCTCTCCTTTATAGAAAGATAAATTTGGAACTCTAAATCCAACATGGTTTGTAGTAGCTCTTTGAAACTTGACAAAATAAAGGAGTTCTCAGTTTTGTCGCTATGGTTTGTTTTCTCTTCAAGTAGCCCTAGGCACAACTGTGGAAAAGCACATTCATTGAGAGGGGTTCCCTAGCTTCTAAAAAATCACGAGTTTCCGAAATGCCAGCAAATATTTTTTCACCCAAACTTGATGATACTTGGTGGTAATGATCAGTACACAAATCCCACTTGGCTCACCAAATTTTGTTCTTCTAGGTTGAAGCGTTCGTCTACAGTAGCAGTTTTTATATTGAGGTTTCCCTCTGTTCTCTCCTATATAGAAAGATGAATTTAGATCTCTAAGTCCAGCATGGTTTGTAGTAGCTCTTTGAAACTTGACAAAATAAAGGAGTTCTCAGTTTTGTCGCTATGGTTTGTTTCCTCTTCAAGTAGCCCTAGGCACAGACTGTGGAAAAGCACTTTCATTGAGAGGGGTTCCAAGCTTCTAAGAAATCACGAGTTTCCGAAATACCAGCAAATATTTTTTAACCCAATCTTGATGATACTTGGTGATAATGATCAGTACACAAATCCCACTTGGCTCACCAAATTTTGTTCTTCTAGGTTGAAGCGTTCGTCTACAGTAGCAGTT